>NW_008669046.1:71171-109040 GCF_000695815.1 Acanthisitta chloris
CACCATATGTCAGATGAAGCTAAGTGGGGTTCAGCTAATAATATTTAATTGTACTCCCTTTGTCTAGCTCATAAAGTCAACAAGTGGATCTGATCTTGATATCATAAGTTACAGGATGCAAAATGAACTGCAGATATCAAAGTTCTTGGCAGGAGAGATAACAACCAGAATCAGTCAAAACTAACATTCTTACTGGCTTGTTAATCTTTTCAATTTCCTGTAACATACTTGTTACCACACCATGAATTACCTTAGCTGCAAAGTTCACAAATTGTATACTATCCTAACACAGTATTTCATATAATAATATATAATGCGGTAAACTTTAGAGAACTGCTACCATCTTTATTAATAGAAATAATTCAATGTAAAATTCTACTTAAATCAAGTGAGCAATAAAAACATCTAACTCTGATTTGTAGCACAAACTGAACATAAAACAACATGTGCCAGATGAGAATACACTGACTTCAGTAAAAATTGGCAATTCCCTAGTTCAGCTTAATAAGGATGTCCTTCAAGCAACTAGATCAGGCAATTAGAACAGAAAGAGTCTTTGGAACTCTCCCTACTGATTGTATTCATGTAATACTGTCAATGGTGAAACCAAAACCTCAGACAGCAAGATCTCAGCTTTAAACACAACTATGGACACTTTGAAGAATAAGCAAGTCAATCAAAACATATTTTTCTTCTAGTGTCATCAAACATTAAGTGCATGGAGACATGCCACGGGCAGTATCCCGATGCATGGATGTAAGAAATGGGAGCATCCATTAGCATGGAAATATTCCAGTTTTATTAGTACACACTTGCTTTTTCACAGAGCGGCACACATCCATTATGCTTCAAAACAGTAACCCAAAGAAATATTTAAACAAACTAAATTATAAGCTTTTTTCTGCTGTCCCTTTGTCACCTGATCAACTGCATGAAATATCACTGTAACTCATGTAGCCTATAATCAAAAAGAGTTTTTATTGCTTCTAATGAGTTCACAGTGGGGTCTGTGAGTATGACTGAGAGCAAAAAATACAACAGGACCCTGAAGCAAAATAGCACACTTAAAAAACAGAGTGTAGAGGGCATATTGTAATAAAATTGAATTTCTTCCATTTGTTTATTCTGCTTTAAAATTACTTGGTTCACAAGTCAGTCCACACTTAAGATGATGTCTGCTTTAGAGACCACTCAGACTCAAATTGAGGTTTGACCTTTAGAGTAGTTATCAACCTTGACAATATAGGAAAGAGATTGTTCCCTTTATAATTCATTTCCCTTAAAGCCTTTAATCTTGCAAGAATTAGAGCCTTCAGCTTCATCTCCATATAGGCAGACTAGCAGTCTACCCTAAATGTCATCTCTCTCTCATTTGTCTGCATTCCAGCAAAAAAAAAAAAAAAAAAAGAGTCAAAAGGACCTGAAAAAGAAGCATCAGAAATCCACACTTTAGGTAATGCTATGTTACCCTGCCTGTATGGTGGAAACTGAAGAGTTATAATTCTGAAACTTGTGTAATTAACAGGATCACCTATTCCTGAGTCAGTCATGAGTTGATGCAAAGCAGTAGACTTGGAATTACGGCATCATATTCTTAGTATAGCACATGGTTGTGCAGAGAAAGAATGACTCATGTCACATTTCTACTTTCTGTAAAGTACAACCAAATCAGAAAAAAAGGTATGGTTTTGTCTCAAGCAACCTTGCTCTTAGTGTACAAGGCATCAGAGCACAGAAGGCAAAGGAGAGTGCTGCATCAGGAGGGATGTCTGACACAGCATGTGGAGAGAAGAGATTGTGATCCTCATGCTGTCTCTTTTCCTTGGGCTGGAAATACATATATGTTAGACTACTGCCACTTTCACTCATGGTAACATACAATTTGTTACATAAATAACATAACATACATTTGTAACATACAGTAATGGAGTAACATAAATTTGCTCTTTATGTAAGAAAACAGAGGATGAACTCTCATAACTACAGCTGTTATTTCTATTTCAGACAATTAAACTTTGAAAAATGCTAATAATGGCTGGTTTCTCACTCCATTAATGAGCTGCAAAAAAAATAAAATAGTCATCATATCAGTGTTTTATTAGAAGCATTTAAAGATATACACTGTGGATGCGTAAATTACAGCAGCCTAAATTCTATGAAGATTGCATGTTTTGTACAGAGAAGTGAGTAAAAATGTACTGTTATATTTTAACATGATTTGACATAAATCTTACAGAGGAAAGTAGTGAAACTGACAGCTAAGTCAGTCTTTGAACAAATCCTGACACACTCAGTGTCTGCAGGTTTTTTTAAAAAAATTACCTCCCAGTTATACTGCAAACAATAGGGGCTTAAGGTCAGGAAAGCTTTAAATCATTTTAGCATACTCTTTGCATGCACAATACAAATATATTCAAATATTCCATTTTTAATTCTCAGAAATCACTGTGTTTCTGACAGATGCTTCTGTTCCTAAAAGTCGCTTATAATGAAAACTTCATGCTTCTTCTATACAGTCTATTTCAGTGATATTTTTGCCATAATAAGATTTTTAATTATATGTAATCCAAGTCTCTCTTGCTATAAAATAAGAACGCACTTCATTCTTGCCCTGCTTGTCCTGGGACAATGGGTTATTCTCCACTTTTTCAGGAATTTATTACACCACCTTCTCTTCTTTTGAAGTCATACTTATTCACAGCTTGTCTCATGCAATGTGGGTTTTTTAACCAGCAGGGTTTTTTTGGAAATTCTTCCTGTTTTTCTCAAGGTATAATGACCAAAACACTAAAAAAGCACTATTAGTGTAGAATAAAGATGAATATTTGTCAGATAAACTATACCTAGATTAAAAGAGTTATTCAGGCTGCAGGCACATGAGGACATCTTTTGTCCAAACTTCAGATCAGAGCAGGAGTAAGCTGTAAGATCATCACGCTCGGGGCTTTATCCAGTCCGGACTTGAGTATGTCCAAGAATGGAGACTAAATAGCCTCTCTGAAAAACATATTCCACTGTTTGACTGTCCTGTGACTTACAAAGTTTTTCCATATATCCAGTCTGAACCCCACTTTTTTCAGTTTGTGCCTGTTGTCTTTTATTCTCCCCTATGCATGCCTATGAAGAGCCCAGCTCCACTGTTTTGCTAATCCACTTAGTGGTATAGGGAAGCTGCTGATAAACCCTCTGAAAGTAGCCTCTTCTCAAGGTTGAACAAGCCCTGATCCTTCATTCTCTCCTCACAGAACAAGTGCTCCAGCTCCTGACTAGCTTGGGGAACCTCTGCTAGTCTCACTTCAGTTAGCTGGTATCTTTCTTGTATTGCAGAGAGTAAAACTGCATACAGTATCTAGATGGAGGTCTCACAGGAGAGGGATAATCCTTTTCCCTCAATGTCTCATCTGTGTCCCTGAGAATACAGCCCAGATACTACCTCTGCTTGCCCAGACTAGACCCCTAACATAATTTATCACAGGCCTTCAAGTAACTGCAACAGCAGCTAACCCAAAAATTTTCTGAGGTATGAGTAGCAGCAGTCTATCCCAAGATGGGCAGCCAAAAATAGAAATAGAATAATTACTTATGAGTAATTTCTCAGTAATGCTTACTTCAATTTTGCTTTTAATTTATTTTTTTAGCAAAATATACTCGATACATTAAAAAAATAACATTTTGAGTAATTCCATGTATGATTAAATATATTCATCCAAAGAATCTTAAATTGTTTAGGGCAACTCAACTACACTTAGTCTGGATTTTCATATTCAAATGCCTGATTTTGTTTTTTACTTCACCTAAACCTCAGATTTACATTAGAAAAATATGTTTTCCTCAGGTGGAGTGAAAATAAAAAATCCTACACTGTTGCAATTGATTTTTAATCTATGCTGAGCAAAACTCCTTGATTTTAGGATTGAGTCATGCATAATGGGAATCAGGAGGAATTTCTTCATGGAAAGGGTTGTCAAACATGGGAATGAACTGCCCAGAGAGCTGGTGGAGTGACCATCCCTGGAGGTGTTCAGAAAACAACTGCACATGGCATGTAGTGCCATGGTGTAGTTTACAAGGTGATGATCCATCAAAGGCTGGACTCGATGATCTCAGAGGGCTTTTTTCAAATTAAATTATTCTGTGATAATATATTAAAGGTTATAGTCTCTATGTACTTAATTACCTCATATAGCAAAAGACTTTTTTAATAGGTTGTACTTCATATTAGAGGTGACAGACAATCCTGCTCTTGTTTGTACAGTAAGTACATGACTATTCCATAGCATTTCATACACATCTGTTTTTCCTCCATGAAGTTTGACTGAAATTTTTATAGCATGTTATATATACCCAGTGGACTACAGCAATCTGAATTTTTGTAACATCCCATCCTTGAAATACATACTTAAGTAATTCTTAAAAGGATATAGTGTGTTATAATTGAAACCTCAGCTCCATTCCTTCCAAAGCTCATACTTATGTTGAGTAATACCACCAAGCATCAGGAGTTCAACGCCAGGCTTACCAATGCAAATAAAGATTTGTAGAACCTAGCTCTACACAGGCTCCTGTGTGCTTACTACTGATGACCATATCAGACAAATGCAGTCTTGTCATCCATTACCAATCATATTCTCTAGGTAAGACATAGTTTGAAGCAAAAAAAAAAAATAAATTTGGGAACACCCTTCAACACTTTTATGGACTCCCAAACACCTAAACCAACACAATATTTGAAACATCCCTATTGTACTTGTAAGTCTTATAGGAGTTGTATAGAAAATACAGAACTCTCTACAGCTCTTCATGGACACATTGGTTCTGAACCTACAAGCTGTAAACACAGAAGAACAGGAGGAAATACTCAAACTGATATTGGCTTATTTATAGGATTCAATATCAATTCCATGCACAGCAAAACAATATTATTGGACACATTATTCCTTTGCCACCTGGAAAAGTTCAACATTTCAATAGCAGGGAATGAAGAAAGCTGCATCAGTACAGCTTCTGATTAATGACAGACTCCTTGGAGAGGAAAAAATTGTGTGAAATGTAATCTACTTTATTCTTGATACCATTCATCTAAATATGGGATTAAGACTGGGAAGAATCAGGGCTAATTTCGACTGTATGAAACATTGAGCAAAGCACGTGATTCATGTTGCAAGCAGATTACTTCTAAGTGAATTGGTTTGACTCTTTGAACACCTTCTGAAGAGAGCAGACTTGATATTTTAACTCTTTTCACTGCACATATCATGTATTTTGATTCTGTAAATCTCACTGTTCTTTCACATTCCCTTGTTTCTGAAGGCATGTCTGCTGCAGTGAGTGGAATGCAAGCAGATGCTCACATAATGCAGTACAATACCATATAAGGGCACTCAGTAAGAAGCTGAAGATAAATTGTTGTGACAGCCCAGTGCTACCCCATTGCTAATAATTCTTTTTCATCGAAATCAATTACTTTTGGCATGCTGTTGTACTGGTAAGAGCATAATTGCTTCCAAGTGCATCAGCCCATGACTCTCCAGTACCATAAACCACTTTAAGAAATAGCTGAGGCTTAGATATAGTTTAATTTTCTAGTCCTACTTTTAACTAGATCAATAGGTTCTGGGTTTTTCTGTGCTAGGATCTACTCATTTATCCTGGTCAAAGGTGCCATCACTTTAAGGACTTATTTAAAACACCAAGATTCAGTAGGAATATTAATCCTTTAATGCAAATTTTCATTACTAAGGAAAAGCAAGTAAACAAAAAAACCCTCTCTTTTAGTAACTCAAGCTTTACTCCTGAAAAAACTTACCAGCTCTAAAACATTCTATTTTCCTTGCAAAGTTTTATAAGCAATTTCTCTAGTAGCTATTTCAGTGGCATTGCAAGAACAATTTGACATTTTCAATTACTTATTTCAGGTGAATAAGTATATTCCATATGCCTAATTTAATTTCTACCATGTGAAGTAAATTCAGAATTTTCTAAAGAACTTCATTACCTTAGATTAGTTTTACGCTTCATTTTTGGAAGCCACAATTTAATTAGGTATAGTCTTTGAAACTTTGTTCAATCAGCTTGTTTCTGACTCATGCTCAGAAAATTAATGTCTTTTAAAATTTTTTCAAGTTGGTGCTAAAATCTGAAGAATTCCAAATTAATAACTGGTTTTGAAAGGTGCATGTGCTTGTGCATGAGACTGCAAAAATCTGTCTCAGATATGCATTTGTAACTGGCACCGATCATCCCTCTTTCTCAAAATAACATGTTCTATGTCTGTCATACACATGACAAATTATAGAAGGATTTATTAAAAAAAATGGTTTTCAAGAATTACAGACTGAACCTGTGATCCATTTGAGAATTCATGAATGCAGTATGATGCGTTTTATGATGATGACAAACTGTGCATGCATATCACATTTATCGGCTGAAATAGAATATTGATCATAAAGAAATAATTTTCAAGTTCATATGAAATCAGAGAAAGAAAAAGTCTATGAACAAATAGTATTCAAGACCAGCATTTAGTTTCACAGCAATGGCATCATTCTTGCCTGATATGGTAGATGCATAAGCAAATTCTGTCTTCCTGCATCATCTGTTTGACTGGCTAGATTGCTTGAGTAATCAAATATCCCAAAGGAATATTAGAAATTAAACGATCTTTCAGATATTCAAAGTAAGGAAAAAAAAAACCAGAGAAAGAAAAACAGTTGAATTAGAAGAAAAACCACCACAGAAAAGCTGCCCAGAAAGACATTTCCAGTACAGCCTTCATGAGATAATCAGAGGATACTGCTATCCTGAAGAGATGACAGAAACTCTTGTCTGAGGCCTCTAAAACTTTACCACATTGTTTAAGCAGCTGTCAAACACTCTGGCCTGAAGCAGTTGACAAACCAATATTCTTGTGATTGTCATCTTCTGTCAGTACTCAGGAAGCCTACTCTAGAAAGACTCTATGTAAATAATAACTGGAAATAAACATCATAATGTAATAATTGCCTGTATCTGTAGACAACCAAAAGGTTTGAATTATCAAGAAGAGAAACTACATATCTTCCATTTTTTTGGAACAAAACATGTATTTTCCACTTTTTTTCATTTTCAAGATCTAAAATTGTGGTTCAACTCTACCTTTTATCTTTAGATCATAGAATCATAGAATGGCCTGGGTTGGAAGGGTCCTTATAGATCATCTATCTCCAACCCCCCTGCTGTGGACATGGACACCTTTCACTAGACTAGATTGCTTAGAGCTCCATCCCATCTGGCTTTACACACTTCTAGGGATGGAGCACCTACGACTTCCCTGGGCAACCTCTTCCAGTGCCTCACCACCCTCATATTAAAGAATTTTTTTCCTAACATCTAATCTAAACCTACTCTCTTTCAGTTTGAAACCATTCTCCCTTGTCCTGTCACTACATGCTCTTGCAAAATGTGCCTTTCCCACCTTTCTTGTAGGCTCCTTTCAGGAACTGAAAGGGTGCAATTAGGTCACCCCTAAGCCACCTCTTTTTCAGGCTATATGTTTATATTCCAACTCTGAGAGCTGTCTTCAAGCCTACCTACTTTGTCATACATACCAACTTTTGCTTTTTAAAAACCCAGTACAAAATCTCATACTTTTCAAAAGCTCACCTACTTTGAGGTGCTGAATCCATGTATTTATAGTACAGAAGCATATCAAAATACCATTGAAAACTATAAAGTTAGACCACATATTAATTTGGTTTATAATGTTGATTTACGCAATGGATTCAAGTTTTAAAAGTTTTAAGTTTGGCTTTTTTCTTTTCTTGAACAAGAAAATTGACATAAGGTTTTTCATAACTGTTTCCAATCACTTAGTACACTTGCATACAAAAGAGTCTTGCTGTCTTTAAAGTTATTACTCATGGGTCCCAAAGGAATAATGCCTAGATACCCCTTTCCAATTCCATCATTGTAAAAGAGATTATTTAAATCTTCCCATTCCACTGAAGATACCAATAGGATCAGAATTAATGCAAAGGTCTTTAAGCAGCTGTATTCTGGAATAATAATAGCAACGATAATAACAACTACAGCAACTACAGAATGCACTTGTGAATAAGCAGTTTTCTAAATTAACTTAACATTGTGTACATATATATGTGACCCGGAAATAATTTATAAAACAAATATTTGGAATGAAGGGAATGAAACAGACCACTCCATAGAGTACAGGTTTACTGAAGATTTTCTCAAAAACATCCATAAGAGCGCAAGATGGAGTAATGATCACAAAATTTATCTTATTTGTAGATGAGAAGACATCTTTTAAGGACAGAAAAGCTGAAGCCTACAGAAATACAGTCATGATAAGGATAACGATAGCATGACAGACTAAAGGATGTAAGAAACAGAAAAACTTCCAGCAGGTTATTGTTACACTTTCCATAAGATATTTGGCTAGTAGGCTTAAAAGACAAATTTAGCAATCATACTTCTTATTCTACTAACAAGTAAGTTACTGCAAATTGGTACTCAAAAAAATCCTTTCAGAATGCTCAGAATTGTTAACTTAGCACCATGTGTTGCTTTCCTACCACCTTTGCCTACACTTTGTATAGTTTTGTCTAGACTGTATTACATGAGATCCTGTACAAAATCTTCCTAATCTTATGGTAAATGATGTCTCCTATTTTCCTAATAGCCATAAGCTTGATTATCCTGTTGCAAAAGGATATAGTTTGTTCCTGGTAAATTAACATTTAATGCTACTTGTTTATGGTGCTTAACATTACAATTAGTTGATTTTTCCCCTATAATTACTGTTAGAATTATTAAATTATAGTCCTCAATCTTCTCTTTCTGCATTCTGTTCTTACAATATTTATTACTCAAATTTCTACCGCTTCATCCATATTACTTGTGCTCTCTGAAACACCTGAGATACATTTGAGATCGTATGTCTGAGAAAGATTCAGCTAGCTTTGCAATTTTAATCACACTCTAACAACATGAGAACATATATAACTTAACCAAGAGATATATAATCTGAGATCTCATACCAATGTCACTTTTATTAACTGATGTCCACCTAGTGAAAGACAAAGATGGAACAAAAGAATAAAAGCACTAATCCGTAAATACTGATGACAGGTTTTCTTTGCACGACTTTCTTACTATTAAAATAGTTATTCAAAGAACTACCACTTCTTCTAACTGCTTTGCATTCCTTAGGACTTTAGCAATTGTAAGAGTTCACTGAAATCTGCTTTCATGATGTACATATTTTTAGTTTTTCTGGTTTCTTTCTTCTCCCAAAATCTATTACCTCACAGTCAGCCTCACTCTATTTCCATGTTCTCCTTCAGTTCCTCTCCAGTGGTTTGGATCAAACCTACAAGAACCTTATATCCTTTTTCTTTCATCGTAGTACATATTGAAAGCTGATCACCACCACTGTCACAGTACAGGACTCCACTGAACAGTATTTTCCTGTATTTCTTTCCCCAACAGAAACGTACACATTTTCAAGTGGCATATCAGATTTTTTAAAAAAATTAAAATGGTCTTGTTTCTCTGATTTTTTTGGTTTGCTGGGCTATGAAAGAGCCTCCTCATGATATTACACATATTCTTTTCTCTTTCAAATGTTCTCAGTCCCTCTACACTGGCATTCTGAGTCGGGAAGTAAAATATTTTTAATACATTGGTGGATGAGTTAGAACTTATTTACGGGTATACAGGCAATTCAGGCTTTGCAGTCCTTATTTTGGAGACTGAATACTTGGTATGGTTTCCCATTGTGAGGCTATTTAATCACAATGAATAGCTGAGTCAAATATTTATATTTAAAAAAATAGCTGAAGTCAAGCAAAGGCAAAGGGTTATTTGGGACTCCAGCATTTTATGACAGGAAAGGTAAGTGGGTTTTTTGTGTTGTGTCTATTGAGCAAAGTTTTCAAATATATTTATAAATATTAATAATTAAAAACAGATCAGGGCTTAGAAACAATGGGCTCAGCAAGAATCAATCTTATTTTTTTTCCATTCTTTTGTGGAAAACGTTAAGTATTCCTTTAACAGAAGGATTACTTTTAAGCTCAGCTTTAAAACTTTTTATTTTGCCCCTTCCAAAACGTGGGTGCTACTGTTAATTGAGAGAAGCTTCTTAAAAAGTTGACACCCCTTATCCCTGAACGAAGATTACATGCACAGTAAGTTGTAATCCTTGGCTTTGCAATACTGCTTTATGAGGTTAAGAAGATGAATGTTCATTGCTTTAAATCCTTACCATGATTTACGAGGCTCTGGGTATCCTTTCCCCAGAGCATCTACAACTGTGTGGTTGTTCTGCCTGCTGCTTAAATTACAGAGACATCTGCAAAGTAAATTATGGATTGTTGTCCCACAATCAAGCTGCCTCCTCACCTGTCCTGTAGTATTTCTTTGATAACAACAAAAGCTTTTTTTACCCCCTTGTTTATCACTCTTGTTTTTCCAGACAGGGTGATACCATGATGACCTTGATTACTGCCTGCTATGCACACTTTCAACCAACATTTCTGCTGTAAAATCACACAGTGAAAATGAGGGGAGGGAACAGCCTGTGAGGGACAGAACAGACAGCTACATAATGTTTGTTTTATCCATTAAGCTCTTCAAAGTTCACAAAGCTAGAGCTTATTTTCCTCATTGTAACAGAAACCTATGTACCTAAACCAAACATTTGAGCACTTAAAATCATTCTGAATGAGGTGAATACATAACTTTTTGTTATTCTAATACTTCTTTACTACATGTTCATTAATATGCTGATTTCCACATATATACTTACATGTACATATATCAATATAAGCTTACCAAACACATATAGACTAATCTAACCCATATGAAAAGTTTAGCTCATAGGCAGTATAGCCAGATTCTTAATTATGTGCTTCATTTTATAATCTTGAGGTTTAAAATTTTATTTCATAGTACTACAGTGAGAATATAAACTCATTACCAATATCAAGTCATATGCCAAACATGCCAAGGTTCATCCTTGTCTACACACAGACATTCTCAGAAGGTATTCTACCAAATGCTGATGTCATCAATTTTCAAATAAAGATTAATAAAATCATTCCACATTACTTGCTCTCTATTATCCCTCTCATTACATTCTCATAGAGCTTACCCAAGTGCCCTGAAACAACATGCAATTTCAATTATAATCCAGGTGTCAAAGAAATAATATTTTAAAGGTAAAGTGCATGGGAATATATCATCCAAAAAACATTTTACAAAGCAGAACTGATAGTCAAATCCCAAGCTCATTTGGCACAATTCCAGCAAGCTGGTCAAGTTAACAAGTGCTGATCACACTGACATCAGAGAAGTTCTTTTCATAAATATGGCAGATCACTGAGATAAAATCTCAATTTCTTAATTACTTCTAGTCACAAGAACAGAGTTTGGTAAGAGAAGATGTATAACTGAAAATTACACTGTGCTCTTTGTCCGAAAGAACAACCGTAAAGACAGAGTTGAGCAAAAATTTTTTATCTGAAGTTTTCATTAGATCTTACGGCAAGATTGATTTTACTTTCACTGAAATTAAACCACAACCAGCCTTAAACAACTGTCCACACCTTTTGTCTTTTCTGTATAACTTCATCAGAAGGTAACAGGCATCCAGATATTTCCCATTCTACAAATGAGTGTTCAGAGCAAGCACTCAACATGGAATACATGGAATCCTACTGCATTTAATCATTTCATGTCACCTGTGCTTTTTTTATCTCAAGTGTACAATGCTTCATAGACCAAATTACTAAAAATAAAATATGACCCAAAAAAATTCACCAACCTTTGCCATCTTCTGGAGACTGCACTTCAAACTCATTTCAGCTTTTACCTCAAAACACACTATAATTAACTTCAAAGTTATAAATTCATTCTTGTGTAACTGAGGGCTTTTTGCCACCCCCAGCATTAGATTTTTCTCAATAATATAGTAAAACCAGCTTCCAGTGCATTCCATAAACAAGAACTGAAGTAGGCAATAGTGTATTAATAAACATGAGGAACCCTTTGACATTGTTTTTTTACCCCTGTGAAAGGGGTTCTGCTATGGTATGCCTTTGAAAAGAGACAAATACCATTTGACAAAAATAACACCATGCAATTACAAGAAAAAAGCATCATAAAAACAAGCCTCAGAGAGAAAATTAGTTTCTGTCCTTTAAGAGATACAGAACAGACTGTAAAGGTACTTTTATTTTCTCTGATCTACATCTAAATTGAAATAGCTTGGAAAAGGTAACATACAGCACAGGTCTTTGTAAATAGTCAATTGGTTTCTAGACTGCATCAAATATTTTTGTTGAGATATGCAGCAAAGATAATTAGAATCCTAGGTTTCTTGAGCACAGTTTCATGGGCCTAAAACTAAATTGTGTTTAACATCTAAATAACAATAAACAAAAAATCCAAACAAAGAAATTCCACCAACTAAAAAGTGAGAACTGAATCCAGCAGGTTTAACACAATAAGTGCATTGCAATTATTGCAGATCTCTTTGAAATGAGAGACATCTACAGAGTTTATACAAACTCTACCTGTGAAGATGATGCCACATCTTGCAAGACCTTATGTAAGTGAACTTCAGACCTTAGCTGGCTGCATTCACCACAATCCTCAACTGATTGGATCGCTATAGTCTGTAAAAAACATATATAAAATTGAATTGTCATTGGCAACAGTTGTTTCTCATGAGAATATAAATTTAACAGCAAAGACACAGTGATCTGTGTTGCTAGGAACTCAATCTAGCATAAAAAAATATTAACAGATCACCAGACAGCAGTTTTCCGTGCCTCTTGCATGAATATGGCAAGGTGAGGGACAGGACACAGGACACCCCTCAAAGCTGATGGACTCCACTGAGCAAACATTCAGAATTAAACTGCTCACATTCCTTATAGCTGTCTAAAACTTGTGGGATTTTACTGCCAGTAGGCATTACTACAGAACATCATATTACAACTCTGATTTGTATGCATTGCCTTGCTGGGTTTCCTTTGTGTCAGCTATCATTCATCACAGCATGAAAATAAACATACAAAGATTTCTTTGAAAAGGATGGAGGAGTGATACTACAAGCTAGAGACATCACAATGATTCGTCCTTTTCACAATGGTTTTGCAGCCAATTTTGTCACTACCATAATGGTATAATCAGTATCATATATGGCAGGATGATAATTTTTCTCATAAGTGCAATTCTGTAACTCACAGGAGCAACTTCTAGAACCAGCTCATCCTGAACTGCTTCCTATTAGAGCTCTGAGACTCATTCTTATTTGAACCTTAATCTAATGTTCTGATGATTAGGGGGGAAAAACAAACAGGAAAAAAAAACTCAAAAAAATGCTAGAAAATGTTTTCTATTACTTCAGTAGGAATAAAACTTAGGGAGTTCGTTGCTGCTGTTATTTTTTATTCAGTTGTTTGTATATTGCAATTTCTCAAAGCAGATGGACCAAAAGAAAAATGAATAGGATTGAAGAGAAAAAGGAAATTAAAAAAACAACAGACTCCAAACCTAAGACTGGAGGGATATTAAGAGAAAGATGGCATCCAGATACAAAACCATAAAATCAGGGAAAACTCAAGGGAAGACACACAGCTAAGCTGGTGCCTATCTCTTTGCATTCTTTCACACCCCAGGCAGTGTTCTTATCCAAGATAAGGGGCCACTAAAGAGAGACATAATATCCACTCTGTGCCAGAACATTAGATTATATTAAATTAAGGCTTTTCGAAATCTACAAACTCAGAAGTGCAAGTGAGTTATGCATGCAAAGGAGAATAACCCAATTTTACAGACGTTAATAACCCAAATCTCCATACTTACAAGAAACATTAAAAGAAAAGCTAATAATAAACTACAACATAAATTGCATATTTATAAATATATAACTTGTTTTACAGTACTTCCACTCCCCTCCAGTGGATTAATATAGAACCACTAAAGACAAAATCAAGTTATTTGGCAGACAGGTTGGAGTAAGAGGGGATTGGAAATCACAGTATTTCTTTCAATTTCACTGGAAGGAGTACTTATTCAATAATTATTTGTATTCAATTTTGAAATTATTAGTACCATTCAACCACAAATTTGTTATGCCCAAGACATTCCAATCACTTAGATTTAGTTTATGAGCGATTGACTACAATTGCAATAGCTGCTACTATTCAAATATTCAGACTGCATGGACATAGTGATCTATTTTACCCTTTCAATTTACCATATTTGGGAGGAAGGCAAACCAACTAACTTAACAGGATAATTCTACTTGCTAAAACAAGCAGGATTTGAGTCACATGCTTTATTCCAAGTAACCAAACCAACCACATTCACTTTTCTTTTTAAGAATTTACTTGTGGCCTTAGCACTAAATAATCAGTATACCCACCAAAAAACAAACTCAAAAAATAAAAAAAAAACCACAAAAAAACACAAAACCCAACCAAACCAACCAAACAAACCCCAAACAAACACCCAAGAGGAGAAGAATCCTAACACTGCAAGTTTCTTGTGTTTCAGGAACCCCTAACAGAAAATTTGTCCAAAACAAAACGACTTCATCTTTCTCAGTGTTAGTTCCTCATCTTATAGGATTGATAGCAACAATATTCACTTCATGGACCATTAACACTAGATATCAGTTAAAAGGAGCAGCTGAAGCATGCATCCAGAACTATACACATTTCATTAACACTAGATATCAGTTAAAAGCAGCAGAAGCATGCATCCAGAACTATACACATTGCAGGAGTGTAATGTCCGCTGATGTTGAAATAAAGAAGTTCAGAAAGCCAAGGGAAAAACATAATCCAGCTTTTTGGTGTCATCACTGCAAGCTTCTGTTTCCTTAAAAATATTGTTAACAAGCAGCATAGAGCCCTAGTTGTTTATTGCTTGGCACCTCTTATCAAAATCATTGGCAATGAGAAAGAGATCACAATGAATCTTAGTGCAAATAAGGACTAGAGTGGTTCTGTAAACCTTATCGATTTTTTCTCAGTTGCATTGATTAAATTTGAAAAATCTTTTCTGCAAATACCTAGTTTACTTAGTGGAGGAAAAGTACAGTATGAAAACTGTAATATACAGTTTGGATAAATCATTTAACCTGAAGAGATTGACTGGGAACTATAGTCCCATTTGAGTACACTAGAATATACTCACACTCCAAGAAGATTTTCAACACATTTACAAAACAAACTTAAAGCTGTCAGGATTGTTGTCATCCATAAAACTGCAGGAAGTACCAAATGATACAGAATGTACATATTTGGTGAAATATCATTCACTTTGATTTACAGATATTTTTCACAGTGTAACATTTAACTGGAAGTCACCTAACTTGTACTGCATGACATTATGGTTTCTTACTCTCCTTTGGTTTTGTATGTGGACTGAATTTCATAGTGCTTTTCTGTCTGTGCCCCTTGCCCCCACTGGGTGGGTAGGTAATAACTGCTAATGAATGTGATGAATCCCATCTCGGACATATTTGTAAAGCTGGTATCCAGGCCTTCTTCTTTTTCTTTTTTTTTTCCACATTCCCTTTACACCAACATTTATTCTTTATAAAAGAAACATTTTCATGCAAGACAGAAATTTGGGGCTGTCCCACACATACAAGGTCATTCAGAAAGAATTTGATCATACACTGGAAGGCTTTTCTATCCCTCACTTCTCCCTGTACTTTTCAGTATTCTTATTTTAACATTTTACTGCACTAGTGTGTTTACAGAAATTTGGCAAACACACACTAGAAAAACAAGAACGCCATGTAATTTTTAACCTTTCTTCAAACCCATAATAGCCAATTTTGTAAAGAACAACATTTCCTCCTGGGCTTATTTGATAAATATGCTTTCCAACACAATTATGCAACAATGTACAGCTAATAATGCTTTCATGTTTACTCATTCACAAATCAATATTAAAACAAGCAGCACTAACTCCTTTGCTAAACCCTGATATTCCTGTGATAGAATTCAGTAATAAAGCTTTTATGGACTGCAGCACTGCAGGGTAAGTCTTTGCATCCACCCTGTTCCTTCTGCCTGCAGTAGATGGAGGCTGTTTCCTGACATTTCTGGCTGTCTAAGAGACATGCACCCATTACACTAAAACAACCAAGAGTATCTGCTATAAAATTATCATATTTGTTAACCCTTTTAGCACTTCGTATTTGGCAAAGACACACGTGAAAGGATTCAAAAAGACCCTAACAAATTCAGTTGGTTTCTAAAGCATCTTGCTCCCCATGGAAAGAACAATGCAGCAACCTCTGAATCATTATCTTTTAACACAATTTATATAACAGCATGAGCATTGTTTGAGTTCTAAATGGTCCAGTGTTATTTCTGTTCTCTCCTGTGTTTTGTTTACTGCAGAACTAAACACTACACAAAAATCTTTACTAGTCAACTATGCTAAGTTAGACTAGCTATACAGAAAAATGAGTGATTAATTGCACTTTTTTGCAAATTATGAGGAGTTTCAGGTGGGGCAGGGCAGGTGTATTTGAAATAAAATGAACTTAATACTCTACAGTGACAATACATAGCAGACAATCAAATGATACACTTAAAGATACATAAAAGAAAGGGCAAAGGTGAAATAGACGTGAATAGATACATTCTTAAATTAAGCATAATATAAAAGACATGGCAATACAAGCATGGTGAAGCAATAGCACATCCTTGCAGCTTGCAGAGGACTCAGAAAACAGATTGAAGAAGCAGGCAAACCATAAAAAAAGTAAAGAAGTGTGACTGTGAGCAACATTGCCACGTTCTTCACAGGTAAAAAGAATGGAAGGATATAGATGATGGAGATAGTAACTAAGTTGTACTCAAAAGAATAAGAAGAGAATAAATTATAAAAAAAGTCAAAAAGTGTGACTGTGAGCAACATCGCCACGTTCTTCACAGGTAAAAAGAATAGAAGGAAATAGATGATGGAGATAGTAACTAAGTTTTACTCAAAAGAATAAGAAGAGAATAAATCTTCAAATTGTTTAGGTTGGAAAAGATCTTTAACATCATCAAGTCCAACCATTAACTAAGCAATGACAAGTCTATAATGCTCCAACATTTTAATATGAGTCTGTGGTTTTTGAGACTGCCAGCAACCTAAATGATTTCTTACAGGATTAAATGATACTGGTTTCAGGTGGCATTAATTATTAACACCAGGTCATCCAATTAAGCGGGAAGAACACAACGCGACACAGACAAGCAGGTATAAATCTTTAGCAACTCAATTCAGGTATGAGTCATCCGTTGTCTCAAAACAGGTCAAGCACAATTCCAAGGTCAAACAGATTCATACAAACTACTCGCTTGACAGCTTTCTGTGCATTACAAATGGCAAAAAAAAAAAAAAAGAAAAAAAAAAGCACCAAAAAAATCCCACTTGCCACACATTCTTTCCAACCAAAAATAGCGAAATCAATCCTATTTTGAAAGAAAAATATCTTTATAAAGATGTACAGAGTTGTATCACATACAAAACTTTCACTTTTGTTAATGTCAATGAGATGTTAATGTCACACAGAGAAAACAGAGTTCCAGAGGTTTTAATTCCTTAACACTAGTCTGCTGGTAGCTGTTGACGCTTGTCAATGTGCCAATGTGCCACTGCATCTTGTCCCATTCTTCACCTCCCAAAATACTTCCAAAGGTGAGAAAGTAAAGAAGTTTTCTTGTCCTTTCCTTCTTTAAACCCTTGATAATGGGAGTAGCTATTTTTACAATGTAAGTACCAGTTCACTAGGAACTGGAATGAAACCAATCACCCATTTCACATAGCAATTGCACTGCTATCAGAGAGTAATGATTTTCAGTCACTACTGACTTTGCTTGAATCTGAACTACTGGCTCAAAGGTCAAAAGCTTTATAACCAATTATCAATCTCCTGGTCCATCCAGACCCCTCTATTATCTTGATTTCCTTTTGAAGATTAATGCTGTTGCCATAGTTTAATCAAATAAGCCTTTGGCTCTGACATTTACTTTCATCCTACAGCTGCTCCTTCACAGAAATTAGTCAAGAAAACCATAATAAAATTACTACTACAAATATTGCTAAAAACTTAAATATTGACTGTTCCAGATTTATCTAGGAAAAGTCAGAGAGCTCTGTCACTACACTGAATATTATTTTATGGTCTCTTTAACATCTGAATTTTGTCTGAATTTTTCAGTCAGGAATTCATGTCATTTCAAACACCCAGGGTGCAATATGGCATCTAAAAATACTTAGTCTTATCATTAGACAGTCAAAATTTTCAAAGAAATGTTGGAATACATAGAAAGAATCTATACCTGCCCTTCTGAATACCATCCTCTAGATTCCAGTCTATCTGCCTTGATCTCCTTTCCCCATAAAGATAAGGATGACAGGATTATCTATGATCATGCTAGACTATTTGTGATACTAGCCAGCATTTTTTTGCTATCTCCAGATCAAAAATATAAATATTTCCTTAGACAGTTTTTTTAAAACAGTCTTCCTCATCCCCTTTTATATCACATATATGCCTAATGAGAAGTTCCTTCAAAAGTTCTTCTAAAGTGAAAAGGCAAAGAAGAATTTTAATATTACTTCTAAAGATATCTAGTTTCTTTCTCAGAATAAATCATGGCCTTTCAAAATATTTTTAATTATTTTGCTTTTGGAATAGCTCACAGAACACTTGAACTGAATGTATGTTTCAGGAACAACAGGGAACTGATGAAGAATTTTCTATACATAAATTCCTCTGTGAAACGATGCCATATGTCTCCTTGG
Organism: Acanthisitta chloris; assembly: GCF_000695815.1. NCBI lineage: Eukaryota > Metazoa > Chordata > Aves > Passeriformes > Acanthisittidae > Acanthisitta > Acanthisitta chloris. The sequence goes on from NW_008669046.1 coordinate 90,003, forward strand.
TTAATGGCTGTAGGAAGATAATTTGTCTAAGTGGAAAAAAACAAATGGGTATTTCCTTACTTTGTCACCATTTCCTCTGTAAAAACCTACGCACACACACTCCTAAGTGTACACACATATATAAAAATTCTTTCTACTAGATAACAGATTTTTATTATATATTTTCTTTTAAATTTAGCATATTTATCACCACTATTTTTTCTTCTTTGGCTTTTAATTATTCTGATTTACTTGACAAAAATATTAAAAGTCTGAATGAAAGTAAAATAGGAATATTGCCTCTACTTTCACTCTAGCAGTATTTCCATTTAGCACATGGGCTATGCAAAGATTGAATAGCATTACAATAAATCTAATATACTGATGCCATATGTTCTCATTTGATATGAGTTATTACTATGCTTTTACCAGTCTTATTGGTGTAACATAATGGATCCAAGATGAATTTGTAAGGTGACCATTGTCTAGCGCATTCAAATACTTTCCACTCCGAAATTTATTTTTACATTAAAAGTAATAAAAACCATTTTGAAAACAAGATGACAAATGTAATTCTGTACTATCTTCAGAACTATTCAACAGAAGCTTGAACGAACAAGCAAAGAGTCTGCCCCAGTCTCATAAGGCATCTGAACCCATGGTATCATGTTTACTCATGAAGAGGAACATGGTCTCTGAATACAAGTTAAGACCATCTATACTTAGTGTTGTGCTTTGCAAACTTCTCAGGATTTGAGATAATTTTTATTATTGCTCTGTGGCTTGAGGCAACCAAAGCTGCTTGCTTTCTTTCAAAAACTTCTGCTAAACATAGTAGGGTTTATTCAGTGCACTGCATTTCATCTTTATTTCTTGGAAGTCAGTCTTTGACATCATCAAAGCCCAGGGGTTTTCAGCAGCAGTGCACTTGAACCTTTCTAAATGTTCCAAAATGTGTGTTGTCTGTCCATTTACAAGTCTTGGCTTAGACTTCAGTGCTGAAAATTAAGTTAGCTGCACAAAAGCTTTCAATTACACTTTTCAGTTATGCCTCTCAATTTTAAAATTGAAAAGTTTAAAGTATTTGTTTACCCATTATGTCATATAACTAGGCTAGTTTCTATTATTTTGCTTTTATGGCGAGAACTGTTCTAAGAACTTCTATTATACATCATGACAGTGTTAATAGTGTTTTACGCTGCCATTGTGTGTGCAGCTTTGCTGGCCATGACTAGAATTTCAAACAGAGTAAAATATTTTGGTAAGTTTGTTTCTGAAGTTATTTCTGGAGATGTTATAGCAAAGTTACCAGAAACTACCTGGTGACTTTCTGATGTTCTTATCTACATATTTATTGCAGCGTTCCTTAGTAATTATATTGTGCAGTTAACTTTGGACAAAATATTATTAGTATATTGTTTCGAAAATTGACAGTTTGTATATAACTTTTCAAAATTATATACAAATATTACTGTAGTTGAAGCTCAAATTTTCCCAGTAAAAGAGCGACAGATTCTCAAAGGAATCAGTCTACTGCTTTGTTGGAGCAGCTCAGGAAAAGCATGTTTTCTATCATCATAACAGCTAAGTATGAAGAAACTACTGTGCTCACCAGGTACACTGCTGCAGACCTAAATACATAATGACTTTAATCTGTAAGTTATAAAACACCAAATTCTCTGCTGAAAACATGAAACTATAAATAAAAGAAAGGATAAAATCTCAAAATATTTTAGATTGTAGCAACTAAATTGCCAGTTATATAGTCTTGAAATTTCATTGTTTGAAAGAAAAAAAAAGCATTACTAGTTTTCATAGATTAAAATCCCACATTGCTAGGCAAAATCCACTTTAGTGAATATCAGCAATTCATAATGTGTTCTATGAGATTCAGCTCTTATGTGACTTAGACACTAGCTGCTTTAGAGATAAATATTGTCATTTAAGGTAAAGCAAAAATGTTGTGGTTTGCAAGTTCTTCCAAAAGCTGGTGGACATGAGTAAGCAAAGAAACAAAACCCTGTAGACTCAACCTCTAAATCTGGTCTCAAAAATGAAAACTCTCTTAACCTCAAGTGCAGGAATAGCAACTGTAGGAAGGACAGTAGTTTATGAATTAACAATATGTTTCCATACCTCATTCTTGCATATTGCAGAAGAATATGGACACTTTTAAGAAAAAAGAAAAAAACTGAGAGAAAACAGATTCTTCCTTTTTCCCATCAGAAAACAGTATATCACTAGTAAGTATGTGTGTGTGTGCCAAGATGTCTATTGTATAAATGAAAAAGTCTCTCGATTCATTTCCTTAAGAAATTTTTTAAAATTGCAGGAATCCTAAAAATGTGATGTGGTGACAATAGCCTGCAATTTCAATCATTAAAAAATGGGTTCAATGCATCACCTGCAGTGTGAGTTGCCAATATGAAGGAAAACCCTAACAAATCACCCCAAAACATCCAATGCCTAAGCAGACTAATAGAAATCACACAACAAAGTATGCCCCAAAATCTGTAATTTTCTTTCAAATTAGTTTTACATGTTCTGGAATTACAAAAAAATAAGGCTGCTAAAAAAACACCTGTGAAGATAAAAGTCCTATGCAGCTATTTCTACAAGATAATGGGATTTGGAAGCAATTGAGTAGCCCAAATGTCCTCTGGAGGGTCTGAAAAAGTGGCACCAGAAGTCCATCAAACTGTGATGCCAAGATCCACAACTACACAGATGTAGCAATGAGAGAGTAGGTACAGACCTAAACATAACCCAAAATTCCTTTTGTCTATGTTCCTCCTCCAACTACATGAAAAATATAGCAGCAATGAAGGGCTTTCTGATGGTGATATTCTGTATAAGATGAATTTGACTCTTGACGACTACTTTGCCTTGAAAAATATTAAACAAAGATAATGGAATTCCAGATTTCAAGGAGGGGCAGGAGGTGGTCAGTTTGCAAGACTAAAATATCCTGCATGCATGTGAATTTTCCATCAAGCAGAAAAGTTAGATTTGTCATTCATTCCTTTCTTGCAAATAAAGTGGAATTCAATTTTTCTAATTCCAGGCTAGGCAGCCAGAAACTATGTTCAACAACATAAAAGCTTTGCTTTGAATTTTACGGAATATTTCTATTAATCTGAACTATAAAAGCTCTTATTACTTGCTAAGAATTTTAAATTTTAATCCAATATGTTAATGGAGATTTATATATGTGCCTATGCTTTACATGTTTTCTCATGAAATTCCTAATACGTAAAAACATGTAAATCTTGGGAAAAAGTTAGGAACAGGAATCTATATTAACTCTTTCCTAGGAAACTATTTTCCCAGGCTGTGAGATCATAAAATACAGTACAGGTATAACAGTAGCACATCACCTTGTTATTGTCAATTCAAGGGCACACCTGGAGATTCAGATGGTTGGGAAAAAGTCTACAGCTGTGGCAAGTGCTATGTCCTATTACAATTTCATGACAAGCATAGTAGTAATTTTACATATGAATATACCCACTGCACAGCATGAAAAGTTTATGATTCACTTAACTACCAAACATTGGAGCAGCACATTATGCATGAGGGGAAAAAAAAGATTTTGGAGTGCAGGTAATGTTCTTGTTCTCAACAGAGCAAGAACCACAGTCCTTTATGTCTGCAGCAAGTCACTGAGACAAGAATAATTCAGCTTAATCCAGGTGGAACAGTAGAACAAACAAACAACGCAAATCACACTCTTCTGTGTGTGTTCTGAGTTCACTGAAGCAAGCATCAGTGCCAGTAATAGCATTGTCTGAGGCTAGGAAGTCAAACTGAAGTGTTTAATGAGACACTGGGCATGTCTTTGCAGTTCTATTGGAATATAGCTACCGACCCAAGTTTCCTCTTCATTCTGAGCAATGCACCCATTAGCAATGCTCATAGCATCCATGATAGGGGGAGGAGGTGATGGTCCTTTAATGTTTTTATCTTCAGGAGCATGGATCTGAAAACAGAACAGAGAACTGAAAAATAACCCTATTTCTGATTCTTTTCTCTGTGCAACAATTTATTTTGTTTTGCAAAATCAAACCTCTCACACAGACTGGAAGCCACAGCAATGCACCTTTGACACAGAGACTGGCAACTCCATAATTCACTAATGATGGAAAGCACATGAGCCAGGCATGGATGCATTTTTCTTAATGGTGGGTAGGCAACTGTTGATTATGTGGAAACCCATTTAAGTTTCTATCTGTTATTTCCATTAAGAGGTAGGTGTGACCATAATTTTCACATCAAAGGGATGTGTAAAAAAACATGTGTGAACGCTACACAATCTATGCTACAGGTAACCAAATGCCTGTCCTGTAGGGAATCATCTTTGGTGACTGGGAATCCTCCAGCCCTTGACCTGCAAGTTCCTTCTTGATGCATTCAGGTTATTTCAAATATATCAGCTTGTACTTCTTTACTAGTAATTTATATATCATAATAAACACAAGATCTGTTTTCTTCAGTTAAATTACCAGTCAATCTTTTAATCCTGCATTCGATGTATGATTATGCAATTTTTGTAGTAATCTAACTACTGCTTCATCTGCTTCACCTGCTAACAGAAAAAGCAACACTTCCTCAATTTATTTATATGAATTTCACAGTAAACCTTCTCAGCATTAGGGGTCTATCCTGTCATGAACCTATCAGGATGACCCAAGTTTGAACACGAGTAGCCAAATTTACATACTCATTTCATCCTCTGGCAGCTGCCCATCAAGTCTGCTTATACTATAAATCATCCCATTTATAAGCTAACTAAGTCCTAGAACTCCTGATGATCAGAAAGAACAAAATTAGAGGACTAGATCTTAACCTAACCATGACGATTTTGCCTCAGTGTATTATGAGTGTATCATAATTCCCTGGTGTGTGTGATGAGAAGAGATAGAAAGCCACCATATCACTACAATACATGCTATATGAAATCAGCTTTGATCAAACAAACCTATCTTTATTTTATCATCACTTGAAGGAACGAAAACATACTCTAGAAACTACAAAACCTCTTGAAATTCCCTGGAATACCTTTTTTTTCCCCCCTAAAAATCCTTTCAGTCTTATTAATGGAAAGGATTTTTAGAAGGGTATTATGGCATTGCCACATTATGCAATGAGTTTTTCTTGGCCTATTTACTAGAGTCACATTCAATAAGAAAGTGATAGCCAGTGCTCGATCTGTTAGAAGACTATTTCACATTAGAAAGGAAATTTTTTTGGCTACAATAAATCTTTTCCATCCAACTCTGATTAATTTAACCAATTACTTCTCCCTATTTTTAGGTCACAAAGAGGACACTAGGAAAAACCTGAGACTGGCTGAAACCAATGCCATTGCATTTAATGAAACTGATATAACAAGAGTGGCCAGTGAGAAGCACAACTGATGGGAAAGGATGGTCCTTCCACCATATTCCTGCCAGGCCTGGCCAGCAGCACTCAAGCACTACAGGAAGGTGTTCAATCATTAGACTTGCAACAAAAGGACCGTGGCCAGCAGGTCAAAGGAGGTGATTCTCCCACTCTACTCAGCTCTTGTGTAAAGTGCACAGTTCTGATGTCTTCAACATAAGGACATGGAACTGTTGGAGCAAGTCCCGAGGAGGGCCACAAAGCAAATAAGAGGACTGGAGCACCTTCCCTATGAAGTTAAGAGAAGGTTGTGTGGGGACCTCATAGCAACCTTCCAGTATCTGCACTCAACAATCCTGAGGCAACACTGACCTGAATTAGTTTGACTATATAGTGACAAAGACATCATAAATTAATGAAAATTAAAGAACATTAATTTATTCAGTATAGTGACATGAGAATTCTTGAGAACTCACTCATTTTATTCATTATTTCTTTGAAGAGCAAGATACAAATGAAGATGGTAAATCAGCTTGTCCTATGGATTATGACACCTTTCAACTTCCAAAACCTATTTTTACATACAATATACAATTCAGCTACACATAAGATTAAGGTCAAATGCTACTATCTGTAAAACTTGCTTGTGTTTCTTAATATTTACATTTTACTATTCGAGTTGTATTTCACCCCTCTCTGTAAGATGACATGAGAAAGACACCCTCAAAAATCCCCAGTTCTGTAGGACTACATTTGTTTTTTCTGACAGTGACTATCCAGGAGACCAATGTGTTACAGAAACATACAGAAACATAAGGGCTGAAAATGAGGATTTGAAATGCTTCTAACTCTAACATTAAAAAAACCCAAAACAAATCAAAATAAACAAACATTTTAAAAAACCCAATCAAACTAAAAAACAAAAAAAAAAAATAACTCCCACAAATGTTGGGGGCTGCAAATTAGAATTTTAGAAAGACACCAAAGCTTTGTACAGCTGCACTGTAAATAATGAATTTAGCATCCTAATATTAAATAAAACATTGATTTATGTTACTCCACATCTCAGATTCCAATTTTTTTTATTTTTATAATATGTGTATTTTATACATCCTCCCCAACATCCCCTCTCCCCCCAAAAAAACCCAAAGAAAACCAAAGCAAACCACACTAACAAAAAACATTACAAGAAACCCCAAACAAAACCAAACCCCATCACAACACATTTCTGGGCATAGAGATGCTTTTTTTTTTACAGGATTATTTGAGTATACAAGTTATAAACTAATTTCAGCATTCTAGCAAGTATCATGGAAGAAATTAAAATGATTAGATGCTATTATATTGCTTCATTTTTGTGAAACTGAGGTTTATAACTGCTGATGCACATATCACCTGATTGTCATTTCTTATTTTAATGAGGATTGGTTTAGGAGTTTAAGGCAAATACAAATTATGCAGAAAACCTAGTATAGTCAACTGTGCGGCTGTTTCCTTATTAACAGCAAAACTAACAAGGAAACAAAGGTGAAGGTTAGAATCTGTTAATGTGGTTCTTAGATCACCTAGAGGTAGTTTCTTCTTACTCAACGAGCTATATTGCTTACAAAAGAAATCCAAAACCATCATTGCATCAATTTCTAAAATTTATCATATTCAGACACTAATAATAAAGGAGGAGCTTTCATCCAGCAATGTAAGTTAAAATATAGATATGGTTTCATGTGTGCTTCTTCAGGGAACCCATACCCATTACTTGCCATTCAGATGAAAGTAAAGAAAAGAAAAGCAAGCAACAGCCACCATCACCACAGTGGTATCTCACATTGGTATTCTGAAGGGAAGCATTACTGACACAATGTTACAGGAATATCATAGTTACAGGCCAAGGGAGTAAATTAAAAACAGTATGATAGCTGTCTTCACATTTTTACAAGCCAAGCAACATGATACTTGAGATTGGGTTCTGTTTTAGCAACACATTTTTACAAGCCTGATGCTGTGATTAAATTGAGTAGTTCTTGTGCTTTGCTGCTCAAAGGGGGCAGCACAAACTGCATAGACAGCCTCGTCTCTGAAGCTTTCCAATTACAACAGGAGTCCATGAAGTTTTCCCGTAAGACATAATGTTCCTGCAGAAGAATTTAAAGGCTAGCTCCATGATAGCTCTTCAGTGACCTTCTTCTATCTATTTTCTCTCATAATGACTGACTTCCTTAAAACTAGATTAGCTCTCTTTCCTTATGTAAAATGATGAAATACGGCTACCATATCTAAATGTCTCTTGTCATGAAGAATGGGATCTAATTATACACTGAGATAAAGAAGCTTCTGAAGTAAGTAAGTAACCCTGGATAGTGTGAATGCAGTGTAAATATAGTACACTTACATTGTAGAGACACACTAATCTAAAAGTGCACTGTTCTTTTTTTTTTTTGTTGCTGTGTCTCAAAGCTTTAACAGTTACATAACACTAGAAGAACAATTATTTTGGTAATCAAAGAGAAAGCAGATACTTATAACAGATACATGTTATATGAGTAGGCAGCCAGTATGCCTTGACTGTACACCTGCAATAAGATCCTACAGCTTTTTCTCTGTTCCTTGTAATTAATGAGTTCCATCAGTGCTTAGCTACATGGAAAGTAAAAATTATAATCCGAATTCCTCCATGTGTGTTTCCCTGTACTTCAGTAGAAAGCTAAGAACTTTAGTTTTGTCAGGGAAACTGGTAAGGAAGACAAAAGAGAAAACACATGTACTCGACATGTAGACATATTGCTACAAAAGATCAAACAACAGTAAAAGTGGAACTGAAATGCTCCCCATTCTTCAAGTCTAAAATCAGCTTCACATGTGACTTACACATGGATGAAACTTTTAGAGGTTTTGCTTTAAGGACAGTAATTTATGTGTTCAAAAAGAATAACTTTGTGCCATTGTAAAGAGAAAACACATGTACTCGACATGTAGACATATTGCTACAAAAGATCAAACAACAGTAAAAGTGGAACTGAAATGCTCCCCATTCTTCAAGTCTAAAATCAGCTTCACATGTGACTTACACATGGATGAAACTTTTAGAGGTTTTGCTTTAAGGACAGTAATTTATGTGTTCAAAAAGAATAACTTTGTGCCATTGTATATGAATTCAATAGAGGTTTTGCTTTAAGGACAGTAGTTTATGTGTCCAAAAAGAATAACTTTGTGCCATTGTACAAAATATGAATTCTAACCCGAATATTGCAGTAGTAAGTTTCATAGCAAAGAAAGTGAAAAGCTAAATAATTAAATTTGAATTAGAATCCTTGAAATTAATCAAACATAAAAGAACTCCGATAAGAAAAGGATTGTACAAATTCCTTGCGTACTCATGCCACCTACTGGATATTGTTGAACTATGACAAAAATTAGACAATAGCACACTCGATTTGCTGGCAGAATTCTGGCAGAAATCACTATCCAGATACTGCCTGATAAATTAAAAACTGATATGTAATAACACAGCTGAGTGTTCAAGTTCCCAGAAACTGTTACATCCATAAGTGTAGCTCTTCTTCTGCTTCAATATGTGCAAGAAAATATATCAAGCTGCCTTGAACAACTTCTCCATTTTACCTGGGTCAGATTCTTAGGAAGAGCTTTGCTGAAATTAGTAAACCGAAGAAATCAACTTGTATTGGGTGCATCCAAAGAACCCCACACATCTGCAGAGCAGTTGCAGTAAGATTTGAGATACTGAGTGTCTCTTTTTTGTGGTCAAAATACATGAATGGAAGCTTATTGTTGAGCGCCCTCCCTAGAGAAACACTGTCTGGTTAAAGGGGGCCTGTATGTGTCATCAAAACCATTACAAAATGTTTATCATACTTAAAAGGTAGATGTCAAATGCCTGTATGTGTCGTCAAAACCATTACAAAATGCTTATCATACTTAAAAGGTAGATGTCAAAACACTTCATTTTTAAAAAAAACCCAAATGTTTTAAAGTTTGAGTTTTGCAGATGGTAATTTAAAGTTGAGACTTGTTAGAGGGATTTAGAACACTATAGTCAAACTGATGGTAATTTAAAGTTGAGGCTTGTTAAGAGGGATTTAGAACACTATAGTCAAACAGTAAAACATTCATGTTCTGGTGAGAGCTGTGCATGTTCCCATTGTACATTCAGCCTTGAAAACTACATCAGCAACCAAGAAAGAAGATTTAAGTGCTTAGAAAAAAAACATAAAAAAAAGCACAAACCCCCCTCTAAAATAAATCAAAACCCACAAACGAAACAATACCCAAACAATTGACAGAGTGAAAAAGAGTACTCAGAGCAGAGATAAGCACTTCAAACCAGCACCTCTCCGTCTGCAGATTCAAAGGAGCATAGCAAAACTACGTCCAAGCTAACAGTTCTATCCTGCCTTGGAAATCTTGAACTAACTGTATCCTCAGCAAGTTGAACAGAAGACACTTGCTCACACTAGAGGGTACTGACCTGGCCCTGTCCAAAGAAAGCCCCTACAGACTTTGAAAGGAGCTAAGGTCACCACAATCCACATATGGAACCAACTGGGTTATTCCTCCCCCTGACAAACACATTCTGCTAGAGGACCTGCATGCATTTGTTGATGAAATCCAGTGTGCAAGGACATTTAACATTACGAGAAAACAACCCTTGATTTGAATTGTATTTTATAAGAACTACTACAGTGGGAACCACCCGAGCCAATGGAGGATGAGCCTCACAGGAAAAACTGGGCAAGTGCAGCTGTGACCCAGCGTGAGATGGCTTTGGCAGTCAACAACTCAACACAATATCCTGCTTCTCCTGTCTTGAACACTACAGTTAAGCAAGACTGAAAACAGAGACAGAAATTTACCTGCAGAAAAACATGGAAGCTAAAAAAAAAACCCCACTCATGAAAGCATGGCGAGAACTACATTATTGAACTTCAATTGCCTGTAACCATGAGGATATCATAACTCATTACTCCAAAAGACTCTGACTTTCATGTCAAGGAAATAGGCAGAAGCATCACCCTGCACATAAATGTAAAACTCTATGCTCCTCTGCCACAGTGCAATCTTCAGATGCTATTCTAATGTCATAGAAACAGAAGTATCTCAAAGATTTTTATAATTCAGTACCATTCTGGGAAGTTTTGTCATCAGCCTCCATGTGTCTCAATAAACCCTGTGCAAAAGTAGACTCTCCTTAAAACTGAATCCATACCCCTCCAACTAAAAAAACAAAATAAAACCAAAAAAAACCCCACAACAAAACAACCAAACCATCAGGCTTTTTTTTGAAGCCTGGAAACAGTAAGGTACTGTACAGTTTTCAGACAGAAAATGAAATGTTTTGTGGGCTGTTGTGTAAATTTAAATGACATTTTTATGAAGTTAACTTCTTGTTAAAAACTGAAGGACATTGTGCACATTTGTCTCTTACCAAAACACAGGGCTGTATACTAGCTGTACATTGCTTTAAATAACGACATGATCCCACAAGATTCTAGCATTCATCTAAAATAAACATTACATTATTTATACTGAGTAACTCAAAAGTTGTGATAATAAAGAATGAATTGTTTAACCCTAAAACAAAGACAATCCATGGCTAAAGCTCCCCAAGGGTGAACAGATGAAATGTATATATTATGTATACCACACGTTAACAGTCAGACACTCACACACAATGGCTTGAATTTCATGCTTCTGTACACTTTCCTGCTAGAGCAGTGTGAAATATCAGGGTTTAACATAGCCTTGGGATAAATTTACTTTCCTAATGTGGATTAAGACTGAAAAATTGTGTAGAGTAGAAGACACTAATTCATCTCAGAATTTAAGAACACAAAGGTTTTAATTTTTGATTCTGCAAGACCTTATTTTTCACAACGTAATAAAGTCTACATATTCATCCAATTGGTGGCATTCCTTTAAAGCCATATTGCTGTGCTGGTTCAGTTCTCCTCCTGAGAATATTTACGAGCAATTCTTTATGCAGTTTAATTAGGATCATCCTTGAACGGTGGAATTTCCACAGTAGGGAGATGCAGTTAACTTTCCAGTCACCATTCAGACATTCATGGATAAAAAATAATTACTTGCAAGATAACTATTTTACCTAGCAAGGGAATATAGTTTTGAGTCTTTGAAACTTAGGAAACCCCCATTCTGTCATGGTCTAAGGCCTTAATCAGCTCTATATAGCTTAATATTCAGACTTTCAATTATATGTGCACCTATATACTTAATTTATTACAGTCTCCAAGCAGTAATCACAGTCAGGACATCTGAGCATGCAAGTACTTCAGTAAAACTCTAGCTATCCATCTAGAAAGTAGAAACACAAAACATTAATGCACAATAGAATTTGGCACAAATTAAACCTCCAATTATGCACTCATTTTTCTCATGCAATCACATGCCTGACTGGATTTTCAAGTTCTTATCTTCTCCGCATGCATTTTTGCAAATACCTCTAAACATTATATACAATACGCAGCAGCAGTAGAACTTTAAAGCTTATTTAATGCAATCACATATCAGGAGAGTTTTTACTCAGTACACTGGATTTAGAGCTGAGCTAAGCATTAAGAAACTGCATCTGAAGGTTCATGTACTTAACCTCACAAGAACATAAAACAAATCATCTATATAAAAAAAAACTAATTGCATATCAGTTTGGGCATTTTGCTTTCTTGTAGTGACTTATATTAAGAACTAAAAGCAAAGTATACCTGTTCCTACCTTGGACTTCTGACTTTTACCAGATATGTTTATTTTAAGAAGCACTTTGGATATGAGTATGGGGATAGGATACCGCTTAGCAAGAAAACTTGGGTTTGGTGCTGGTCACTGAAGAGTTACCAGTTTGAGTGTGGTATCCTGGGTCTTTATCTCACTGCCTAGGTCAGTCTGCATAGACAAACATCTCATTTTTGCTTTGCTAATGTTGCAATGGCAGTAGCAAAATCAGGGGACTCACATGGATATAGCAGTACTTATGTTACATGACCACACTAACTAGCTTTGATTAGCAGTGCCCCTAGAAAACAAGTAGGCTAATCTTCTAAGGCCCGGCTGTACTTATGCTCAGCAGCAGTGTTGCAACTGGCACAGAAAGCAGTAGAGCAGCTGGTGAGATGCCCTATGCAACTCTATTCTTGCTGCCTTCCCAACACTACCTTCCACCCAAGCTAATGAGCAAAAACTCTCATAACGGAGCAGCACAAGTTGTCCCGGGTACCACATGTGTTTGCATCAAATACATGTGAGATGCTCAGTATCTAAATGCATCTCAGGTTGAAAGCCTAACAACTTGTAAACATATTTTCCACCCTTTCAACATGCAGGTGGGATACATGGGAAATCAGAAACAAGTAAGAAGCTTTAATGAAGACAGACTAGAAAATCTTTCCAGTTATCATCTCTCTTAATGGAATCCACTCTCATCATGACCTAAAAGCATAACTTTCACAGCACATGCAGGTTTTTCTAATGAAACTATTGCAAAAAACATGTTCTACTTCAGGTATTTAGATTCTGTTTCCATGGTTTTAGCAAGCCCCCGTTAGGAGGGACCTGCTAGATGGACAGAGAGATGGCCTTGAGAGCAAGAGGGAATGCTCAATTGGAAAAAGCTCTCTGGAGTGTCAGCTAAGATGGGCAGAAACAGCAACATAGCACAGAAGGAACTTGTAGACAGGGTGCATGCTGGGAGACTCCTGAGAAGAGACAGGGAGAGCAGATGTACTGTCAAGTTTTCAGAGGAGGCAAAGTTATTCTCCTAAGGATCTAGAGGTGTATGTGTGAAGAACTGGAGAGCAAGGCCAAGGGGAAAAAACCACCCTACTCCACAAAAGCATAATGAGCAGGGAGACACCAATTTCAGTTCCTGTCGTTTCCAACTGTCAAAAGTTGAATTTCGATTTCTTTGGAAAAAATATTCCTTGCTTTAGTTGGTGTTTCATTAAATCTCGGCTGGAAGACTTTGAGTAATTTCAGTGCATTTATTTTAAAGAAAAGCGCCAGCAGATATACTCCAATATTCTGACAGATTTGGACCTTGACAAAAATATGTAGAGTAGCAATTAACATTTAATAAAAGTCATGACCATAGAAATGTGAACTTTGAATTGTATCATACAACAGCACAGTACAATCCAACTCCGTGGATAATGCTACTAATGCTGAAGTTACAAGATAAATACACCTGCTCTGCATCAGTATTAAACCAGACATTTGAAGCAGATGTAAAATTACCTATAAAAAGAAATACTTAAAACCATAACAGTCACTGCTAATTAAAAAAAAATTTAAATACTTAGGTATATTTTGAAAGGCAGCTTTATTTCCAACATTTTAATATAATTGCAGTCCTAAAATGAAAAAAATACACAATGTAGACATCATAGTTTCCAAGTATGAAAATGTTTCACCCAGTAATTATACAAAAGGGACAGAAGCAGTAAAAGTTTTCACAGATAACACAGATAAGGAAATTCCAAACCAGGAATGTAAGACAGCATCATTACCAATAGACCATGCTTTTAAGAAAGAGGAACAGTGAGGACTTTCTTCTCAGACTGACTTCACAGTTATGCAGCAAAGAACATGTTTTCAAACTTTTCTGCTCAACTACAGACATCAGAAGAGTGTTCTTTTTAATGAAACCCAAGATTCATCTGTTCCTTTATTTCAGAAGCCCAGGCTTTTAAAAAAAAAACCAGCTAAATCCACAGCAAACCTTACAATTAAAGTCACCAGGTGTGATGACCTCTGAAATACTCAAGACCCAAAGAAGCATCTTTTAAGAATAAAAGTATAAAAAACCACCTCTCTTTGTGCCCTACTTTCCAATTTTCAGCAGACAGGTCTAAAGCGCAGAATTTTAATTTGACAATAAACATGGAGGGGGCAGAGAAAGCTGCTTCTTTCTTCGAATCACCTTTTCAGATTTCTTAGAACTCCAGTGTTTAGTCTAAAACTGCATTAGAGACTCAGAAAGAGCTGGTTCAAGTTTCAAGTCGAACATCCTAGAAATTTCTATTTAAGATGTTATGCAATGATTTGAGATTTTGTTACCCTTCTACTGCTAGTAAAAGATATGACGTTTGTAACTCATAAATAAGAGCTAACTTTTACTCTGCGTATGAAAGCTTGGTTTTGTAAGGCCAGCTCCAAATAATTAGCTTCAAACCACAAACTCTGTCAGCAAGTAGGACAGAAAAGAGTAGTTAATAACAACATCAGCTTTTAAAGACTTTTTTTAAAGAGAATATACACACGTGTGTAATAGTCATTATCATCTCACAGCGCCTCCAGACTTCTTTTTATGCTTTCCATTCACATGGGTGCTTAGACCCGAAACTTTTCAAAAGGGATCATTCAGAAACCTTTCAGTAGATTCAAATGTGATCCCTCCATTATGAAACAACCCATCACAGGCCCTCAGACTAAGTGTCTATCACTACCAGCATCAAATGTTTCCCAGTTGTGAATGATGTGCTGCAGATACTCACTGCCACTCTGCTACAGGAAGCCCAAAGAGAAATGAGAAGACTGGGCATAATATTGATCAACAGGGGCAGGTACTAGCAGGTTCTTCTGTAATCATATTTTGAATGCAATGCTGAGACACCCACACAGCACTTTCACAGTTCTACACTAAAGGACTGTGAGCACTTAAGTAAGTCAAACACCAATTCCACTATTACAATTTCAGGATCAAAGTCGAAGAACAGTGAATCTTTCAGCTCTCAGATATTGGCGTTTTAACCATTTTACACTTGAAACTACTCAGCTGTCAATAACAAACTTTCTTCAAGTTTTGTTACAATAACCCATTGCTCTTAAAATCAGGAATTGAGACTCTCAATAAATAAGTTTAGTGTTCACATTGGCAAAATTTAACATTTCAATTTCCTTTTCACTACTGTGAATTATCAGTATTACAAAAAAAGATTTTTTTTAAAATAAAGTGATAAACACTATGAACATGATAGACTGAAACTCTTTCCTCTTAGGTGGGGTGTGAGTCAATCCTATAATTTTACTAAACTCCAAACTCTTTCTTCTTGAGTGTGTTGTCTACTCTGTATGTGTATAAGAAAGCTACACACTCGGCGATTTGAACCTTAACTAGCCAGCAAGGAAATTAAGACAGAAAAGATTGTAAATCTGAAATTGGATATAGCGTGAATGTTGGTCAAAGGGAAGCTACCAGGGAGATATCCATGTGTGAGCTTGAACACATTCAGCAAGTGAGTAAGAACGGGATTGGGCCATGAACAACTCCTGGTTATGTAAGTACTGCTTGCTGGTATGGGGCAACAAAGCAGCTAGAGGTGATGTTCTCCTGTGTATATTAAGCTTCTTATGACCAGTCAGGCTCACAGTGTGTGTGTGAGGGCATATGTACACTGGTGTATTAGGGATAACAGGAACAGAAAAAGTGGCAGCCTGGTCTTTAGCAGTGGTGGCAGGTCCCTCTCTGGCCCAAACAGCACAGGAAGGAGAACTGCCATCACTTCCAAAGTCCACTGGTCTTCTTTTAACATGTACAGGCAGTGAAACACAGTTCTGAGCTATATGTGGTATTTATCCTCTCCTGTCAATTTATATTTGTGTTGCAATCCAAAGGGTTTAGCTTCATTTAAATACTTTTGGCATTTAGTTGTCCCATAGATGCATAACTTGCTCTGTTCAATATTTACTATTTATCAAGAGACAATAAAAATTCCAAAGAGAGCAGTTATTGAGGCTCTTCAAAAAGCAAGCACTTGATGTTTTGTTCTTTAAGCTGATTATCCAGCTCTTAAAGTGGTTGCAATAACTTTGCCTTTTATAGATTATTGACCTGGCTTATTTTTATTTCATTGATAACCTATTATCATAAATAATGGTAATGTAATTGCTGATCATGTACACTTCATGCAGAACCCTGCCACCTCTAGACTGCAGGTAAAAAAATGGATGCAGAGAGCTTTGTGAATGCTTTTCACTTATGAGTAATTGCTGCTCAGAAGTGTGGCAAATTGAAAGACCAAGCTACTGACCTGGCCAACACACAACACTCCTGAGAACACCTTCACAAAAGCTCTAGCTTCAGGTATCTACAAGAAATCTCTTATCCTGCAACAGCTCCAACTGGTGATACACATGGCAAAGGGAACTCACATCATGTCTCACAGACTTGATGCAGTGTTTCAGCCATAAAACTAATGACTCACACGAGTATCGACTACAACTTTGGCAGCTTTAAAACAAAATGTATCTATTTATTTCAAATAGTCCTGCACAATTTTGTGCCATGTCCACAATTTCTATTAAAATAAAGCTGATGTTTTAACAGTCTGATAATTAATTGTTTTGTTCAGAGTGATACTGAGCTTTCAGAGCTCTTTGGTTTCCTAATAACTTGAATTTCAAGTTCATTTAGAATTGTCTCCCCACGTGGTTTTTGATCATCATGATTATGACTTTAAGAACTAAACACACGTTTTTATATTTCTGCTCATTTTCTTAAGTTATGGAGCAACAAAAATATCAATAGGGAACTTAAGTTCTTCCACCCCTGACCAAGAACAGAGAAAGATGCAACATGTAATTTTTAACTTAAAATTTTGACTGCTTTTTAACAACTGCTCTTTTTTCACTGAACAAAATAAAATAGCTGGCCCTGCATTTCGTGTGTGGACAATGCATTTATTAGAGAGTAATGGCAATAGACATAAAAGAATTGCATTATTGAATGATATTGGAGCATGATCCATTTCTGGCTGTACATACATTTGGTTTTGTAGTGGTGGCATAGGAGACTAGATGGTTATAAATTGGGTGGGAAAAAAATTAGACCTAAACCTGCCTTAATGAATACAAGCTGTACATGAAAAGAGCTGTGGTAAAAGAACACAAGAATTAGTAAAGAGAAATCTAATAATATTTGTTTACATTTGCAAGCACATGAACTTCATCAATATGCTTCATCTCACACATCCATACTCATCCAATTTGTATCAGAAAAAAACAAACAAAACCACAGACACATGTGTGAATATTTGAATCAATGTCATTCTTATACTACAGTCTCACTGCCAACAACCATATAAATAATAACAAGTGCAGTAATATTCTGTAACCTCAACCTTCCCCTTCACCTTTAGCAAACAGCACTGTACCACATAGAAAAAAGTGCTAGGTTACTTTATATTTCTCTGACACATATTAAGTAGCAAATTGAAATCTCTTTACATAGTCTAAGTAAATGTACTTCACTTGTTTCTACGTAGAATTTCCACTAATTTTTACTATCATTTTCGCAGTTTTACATGAAGGAATCCTATTAATCTTACTTTTACCTGATGCACATAAAAACCCAAATAAGCCAATATATCCAATATTTCATCTACCACACAGAAGGCAAAACACAGACTCATTTCTGAAATGTGAAAGCTATTTGCTATCTGCTGCAAATAGAAATTCACCAGGACCAAAATTACTGCTAAAGTGTTATACATTTACCATAAATAACCACATTTTATTAAAAAATAGTTTCAGGGAATTATTTAGTCTATAAATTTGATCTCTAAATTCAACATGTAGAATTATTGTCCAGTCTTTGATACCAGAAATTACAACAGATGCTGTCCCCATTTACTATTGTTTTCTTAAATTTCCTTCTCTCACAAGAAAATCATAGAATCACAGAACGGCTTGGGTTGGAAGGGACCTTAAAGATCATCTAGTTCCAACCCCACTGGCATGGGCAGAGAACCTTCTCCTCAACCAGGTTACTCAGAGCCTTATCCAGCCTGACCTCGAACACCTCCAGGAATGAGAAGTCCACACCCTCACTGGGCAACCTATTCCAGTGCCTCACCACCCTCACAGTAAAGAACTTTTTCCTAATTGCTAACCTAAACTTATCCTCATTCAGCTTAAGGCCATTCTCCCTTGTCCTATCACTACAAATCATCATGAAAAATCCCTCTTCATAGATGATTATTAAAAAATATATTTTGAGACAGTAAGTTCCCACTTTATATCATAATTCTACTCCTAAAAGAATTATCTTCTGGAAAATTTTAATTCATCATTTTGATCCTATGAATTCTGCTAGTGGGGAGAAGGGGGAAAACCCTCAAACCTATAGAATATGAACAAAAACTTGCCAAAATGATCAAGTAATTTTAAGATGTCTCAAGTTAGGCAGCAAAATGCACCCTGTGTGGAGGGAACTGATACTTGTGTACCTGGATACGCAAACCTAATATACCTAACCTAAAAAGTCTTAAGTTTAGCAGCAATTAAGTGTTTTGTCTGTCTTGCAGAAGTGATCAGTAGTCTGTATTTCAGCTGGAATGGGATGTCTATTTGCTAGTAAGGAGAATTTACAAAACCTTTTACTAGTCAAGCTTCTAGAAACTAAGAGAGTCTCAGTGAGCCAGGCTGAACTCTGTAATAAGTTGGCAATTTAAGCAACATATAACTTTGTAAATATAGTAGGAAAAGATAAAGCCATATGAATTTACTTGTAAATTCTGTCTTCAAAGAAGTTTACAAGTTACACACTGGAGTTAATTCACTGAGGTGTTTAAGTGAACCTACCTTATGTTTCTGAATAAAAGATTAACTGACCTCAAAATTTCCAACCCCTTCCCACTAGTTGTCTTTCAGCAG
>NW_008669046.1:109054-144273 GCF_000695815.1 Acanthisitta chloris
TGGACAAGGGGTACCAAGTTGTCAAAGAGGGCATGGCACCACGATGGGGGCAGAGACTAGCTAGCTAACTGTGTTAGTATTCCCATCCTGTTTTTGCAAAATGTCACCAAGTACTGTGACAGCAATAAACTTCAAATCTCAAACTTAATTAAAACTCATTTAACACAGACGTTGCTAGTAGCAACACAGTAACACTGTCACTGTAACCTCTTCTGTCAAGGTGACTGCCAGTCTTTCAAAATATAGCATCTTATGTTTCCTTGAACATACAAATTATCCTTGCATATACAAATCATATGCAGATTTTGTATGTACTATGCAATCAGGCAGCAGAAAGTAACTTTTCTGCAAATAGACTTCTTTTTGTATGCAATTCCTTTTCTCTGGACATTATTTTCATTGGGAGCAAACAAGTACAAAAAGAGTCTTTAATGAGTTCTATTAAGCACTATTTAATAACAATGATTTTTTTTTTAGTGGGATTCAGATTAACATATTGTTACACTGCTTTTCATTCTATCAAATGGTCCTAGTGATTTAATATATTCATGGGCACTTGTTCAGTCTAGCTCCAGCACCTGTAGTTCACATTTCACATATACTTCCTGGAGCAATTGAAAGGACAGAGACAGATGCTTTTTTACCCTAAAGGATATTCAAATGAATAGTTGAAAAGGTTGGAAGCAGGGCCAGTCTAAATGCCTTACACATTTATGTCCTAGAGTTACAGCAGGTAACATGACATTTGTGTGTACAGTACTGTCAGCAGTTATCCATCTTGTACAAACTTCTTTCCCATAAGCAACTAATTCAAATTTTTTCAAATGAATTCCCAGAAATACCTTTTTTTTGGTTTTTTTTTTATTTTATTTTATGAATTTGCATTAGATAGAGTGGGCACCTAATTTATGCAGCTCAATATTGGGCATAAAATCTCTACACTTCTTGATTTCTCTGTATGCAGCAGAAGACCAACAATAAAAGCATCTTTAAGTCTTCTTTCAAAACTGTGGACTCACGGTGGACACTTCTGTAAGCATGGTCCTCTGCCCATGTAGCTTCGTTTACTACAAGCACGTGCCTCACTTCCCCTCATCCTCCATCCCACAGTATTCTTGTTTTTCTCCTTTTCCTCTGTGCCATCTGAAGCCTTTCATTTTCTTCCCTCCCACTCTTACTTCCATTTTCAGATAGACAGCTTCAAACAGAAGTCATACTCATGTCAAAGCCCCAGCAGGTGCTCACTGGCACAGCCACAGGGCGAGGGCCACCCGACAGCACTTCCTCGGGCCATGTCAAAGCCCCAGCAGGTACTCACTGGCACAGCCACAGGGTGAGGGCCACCCGACAGCACTTCCTCGGGCACTGCACTCTGCCAGCCTTTCTTCCCTCAGCACGGACAGAGGCACAGACTCCTCTCTATTACAGAATTTCACAGGACTTGCAGGAATCCCTTCACCACTTTCAGGCTTCTACTGCCTCACAAATTTAGAAGAACTGGCCAACAGATTAAAAAGCTATTGCAAATAACTGACAGACACAGACAACGTGACTCTATCAGAAAGCCAGTAAATCATTTAAAATTATGCCTAAATAGAATTTCCTTATATATATGCACACACAACAGAATTATCTTAAACTGGATTTCTATTAGTTACCAAAATGGCAATATCGATTATTTCTTTGGGACTGGTTTTTTGTCAACTTGTACTTTTAAATATCTACAGCCCACAAGGATCATTCACTTCTGACAGTTTTTTCTTCCTGAGTGCACGCACCACTGATTATAGTCTAGCTCATGTACACGCAGAGTCCCATTACTTTACACTGTAATTAAGGTTACGTGGATCAATTACTAAATTAATTCCAGCATTATAAAGCTATCATTAAAGTCAGAGAATGATTCAGGGAATTAACAGATACTGGGTAGGTAACACTTCAGCCAAAACTGCCTTGAATGCTTTTCTCCCAACATCAAGAGTGCATCTTGAGTTTTCTTAAAACTAGTTCTACAGATTTAGTTGTGTCAGAAATAATGGTCCTAATCTGGCTTCAGAGTTTGGCTAAGCAACCACAAAAAAGAATATTAACTGTTTTCATACTGGTTTAGTCCATCTACTGTGTTCCAACTGTTATTTGTGTTCAAACATTACAGAATTCTAGGTCATTTCCTTGGCAGGCAATGCACCTTCAAAATAGAGTTACATCAGCATATTTAAATGTATACCAAAAATATAGAAGCACTAGCCTGGTTCACTATACAAAATTTATATATTTTGAGATTGGTCATTCACTTTCTTAAACTTCTTACAGAGCAGACAGATTTTGTAGTAGAAAATAACTTCAAGATGCATTCACCAAAAGCAGCACACTCAAAACATTAAAAAATAAATCTACAGAAAATAACTTCAAGACGCATTCACCAAAAGCAGTACACTCAAAACATTAAAAAATAAATCTAGTTAACATAACTTTTCATTTGAAAAATAAATTAGAGGCAAATTAAAATTTATACAAAGGAAAAAGGAAAATAAACCTTTGAAATAATAGTAGAATAAAGTAATTACATATGAAATACTCTCCATTTGATGCCAAACTATGCTAATATGCCAAGTACTTCTCTAACTTCTTTCTACAGTAGTACAATTGACATAGGGATGACTCAACCACATTAAGGCAAATTAGATATTAACATTGATTTCCCCAGCTTGCATCTGTTTTATTTATAAGGATAAATTATTGTATTGTAAGAGTTGTTTACCACACAATGAGAAGAAATCTCCAAACTGCATGTCCCAAAATACAATTTTAAGCCTCTTCTTCATACACAAACATTTCTTCTACACAGTCTTCATTCTGCCTTTAAAGGCAACTACAGTAATCTAATGGTAAAATAATTTCTATCTAGTAATAATTTTTTTCTTGGAGATGTATTCAGTGTAATCACCATAATTAACATTACTGTAAGAGATTTCAGATGGATATCACCTAACATTTCTTGGCTCAAAGAAGTTATGTGCATTGCATGGGATTAAACAACATACAACATTTCCACATCGTGAGTGGGTCATATCTATAGGTTCAGTTTTTTTAATTAGTCTTATTTAGCCAGTTTGTGATTACCTGGACTTCTCTTGATTTCTTAAGACTGAAAGGTTGCATGTGCAGGAGATTTCAGCATCAACACACTTCTTCAGAAAATAAAAGCTATTTAGCCATTTTAATTTGCTGTAAATTTCTTCTGTCAGAGCCTAGATTAGTTTCAAAAAATCTTAGCACTCATTCTAAACGGGCTTATGGTAAAGCAGAGTCAATAAGCAACTGTAGCAGGAGAAAGCAAAGAAAAAATAATGGATAGAGTCAACACTTTGGCTTGGGCTGAGACAGCACAAGCTAAAAGCAGCACACAAGTCAGGAAAGATCATGACACTAATCATTAATTTCTTGCTAGTTTTGTGTCTCACTCCACAAGACAGAGACAATGTCCTCTGAAGAAACATCTGGTACTAATGAAAGCTGTTCACATACTGCATGAGAGGCAGCATCAGTTCAAAACATTTTTCTCCTTTCAGCCTTCTCCACTTAGACCCTGGCCTTCCTAACTGCTCCAAAACAACAAATCAAAGCACATAAGGGTAACTGAAGAAATGTGGGACAATCCAAATATCCCAAAGCAGCAGCTTCTAGATTTAGGCCTGACAGCAGCTGGTAAAGCTGCTAAATGTGTAAACAGAACTTAAAAAGAAGTAGTGAAAGGTCAAGAAGATACAACTTCGAAAGCATTACTCAAACTTCTATGTCCATGCAGTGCCTGGTAGCAGAAACTTCTCGTGCTGCGTTGGCATAAGGTACTAGGAGGAAAGGCAGTAAGAAGCTAGCTGATTGCTTCATCCGTGATGGGTTAATTCACAGTCCATTCAGGGGTTCATTCTTTCTGTATCTGAGACAAGAAATCCAACCAGCTGACATTGCTGCATCTGGGCCTTTCCTACATGTCAACCTAGTTAGTAGGGATGACTTGAGCTGGCTTCTACCAGCTCCGCTTTCCATCTTACATGACCCCAGAGGTCTTTAGTGTGTAGAAAGAGAAGCATAGCCAAAAGGACAAGTCTTCCTACTCTAAGGCTGATGGGACAGTCCTTATTGAAACACATGAGACTTGAGAGGAGGCTTAGATATACAACTGCAATTAGGCATGAACATTTAGGTTACCAACATCAGGCAAGAGGGAAATCATACATAAATGGCAATCACAAACAAAAACATGTTCCCATAGGAAGCCTAGAGCTTTCTTATCAACATCTTCCCATGGATCCAGCCAACCAGCCACATTGGGTAAACTGTAGCAAGTAAAAGGAGGAAGCACAGTTCAACCCATGATACTTTTTACAGGCATAGGCTGCACACAATCCCAGGAACTTTAGCACAGCCTGGTAACTCAACTGCAGAACTTGATACATTTCTTAAACTTCTCAGATCAGAAAGCCAAGACTACAGTCTAGTACACATAGATTTCATGCCGTGCAAGGCCAGAGATGCATAAATTAGTAAGCAGATGGAGAGATGGCCCAAATGATGCTTTTTAAACTGTCAAACCAAACCATATTCCAAACTACATAACACAGATTTCAACAGTCTTCTATTTTTAATAATGACTAGTAGCAAGTAATGGACAAGAAATACATCGATAAGTCAATTCATCAATTCCCCTGTTTGAAGCATTGCACCTAAAAGGGATTTTTAACCTGTTTTACCCAAGCAAAAACAACACAGGACAGGTCATCATGACATGAGAGAAAGGGACAAAGGAAAAGTTTACATGCACTCATATGTATGACTATAGACAGCACATGGTTCAAAAGAATCACTGGTCACTTACTTTATGACTTTTAACACAGGACAAGACAGCAATCTGGCATGCTGTTCAAAAGAATCACTGGCCACTTACTTTATGACTTTTAGCACAGGACAAGACAGCAATCTGGCATGCTGCAGCCAAATGACAGTCAGGTTTTTGCCATCCATTTGTATGGATGCATAGAGCAGGCAGCCACTGCATTGTGCTGTCATACTCAAGAGATCAGCAATACTACATTGCTCAGCCATATGAGCTCATTCTCAGAAAAATTAGATTTATGTGACACTGAAAACATTGACAGAGCCTGCTGAAAACCTGTACTGCACTCTGGCCAAGACGGGAGAGAGAATACAGTCATACTGAAGTACTTAAGAAAAAGATTAGGGTGCTTATAAGGGAAAGTGAAGCTAGATTTAGCAGTCCTTTATTAGGTACTCAATCCATTCACTTCGCTATATACTTTCCTACAGAGGATTTTTTCCCTTTAGCTCAGAACTTCCTTAGCCTTAAACAAATCACCTATCACAACTGGCAAAATATTTAATCCTATGGGTACCAGTATAGATGTACTCTCTATAGGTATGAAATTGCTTGCCACCTCAGCTTGTAGATTCAGAAAAAAGTAAAAATAAAAGTTAGGTGCCTGCAATGCCAGCTAGTAGAGTGATACACATCTGGTATTTATATGTGACAAATGAGAGGCAGTTAATAAATACCTAACATACATATTCTCACATTTGAAAACATGCAGATCAATAAACGTGCGTGCACGTGTAAGAATCCAGTCTGGAAACCTGACGGGCAACAAATCCGTTTTGCTCAGCAATATTAACAACGCATAAAAATGCCAATCCCGCTATTGCAACCAACAAAGATGTGTGAGTATTGACAACCATAGTTCTGCATTGTTATCAGCACAAACACGTCTTTCATAACCTTTTACCACCAAGACGCACAGGAAAACAGAGCTGGTTACAGTCACCCAAGCCACATGACACACTGTTCAAATGGTATAATTCTGTAGCATAGCCACAATATAACCAAATACTCTGAACTACTAGCTATTGATTATGCCTATGTTGAAAAACATTCAAATGCTAAAGGTATCAAGATAGAGACCAAGATTATTTTTTTTTAAATTGATCTTTAATCAAAATACTGATGGGTTAGGTTCTATAATCAGGTCAGATTTTTGATGAAAGATTATCTTTTGGATCCTTTCCTCAAGGCTAGCATGGAAAAATATGGAAAAGTTTCTATCGGAAAGATAAAGTCTAATAAATGAGTGATGAAGGTTGTCATCTGTAGCAATATGCTCACAAATGTGACAGCCATTGACTTTAACATATCCTACTTATATTAACACACCATAGGTATATTAGGTGTATAGCTTCAGTATGCCAAACCAGGCTTTGGATAGGCTTTATAATATTCGATCTGTGAGCAGAAGTGATACAATTTGGGGGTTCTTTTTGTATTATAAGTCTGACTATGAATTATAGGCCAGATTCACGGTACAAATATCAGCATCAAGGAGCTCTTTTCTCCATTTATGATATGCATCTGGCTACTTCATCACAGTATCTTCCAACATTCTGTAATCATCTATTAGGTCCTTCTTGAGAACTATCAAAAAAAAAGACAAAAAGAGCTTACCTTCTGGTTTCCACACAGTAGAAAATGACTTACCAAAGCTACTTTGTACCATAAGTTTAAAGGAAATAAAGGAAACTAAGGTGATGCTTTTAAACCACTGTTCATTGGCAGTTTTGAACAAAAATCCACATATATTCCTAGGAAACCATTCACAGGAAAAGGCTGGTATTTTCAGAAAAAAGAAACAACCAAAAATTATGGTCTGCTCTGCATAACGCTAAAACAAATTCAGTAAATATATTAGATGAACACTGATCACATGATTTGAAGACTAGCAGCTACTTCTAGATTGATTTCTGTCGAGCCTGCAAACACATTTTTACAAGTTACTCTGACTAACAGGTCTGAATAATTCCACCCACTCTAAAACAATCTTTTTAAATGGTAAGACAGTGCAGAATTTGTTTTTTTTCATATTTATAACCATGGTACATGGCTGATGACAAAATTTTGGGTTTGAACTCTATTTCACAACAATTTTGCAAGATTGTCATGAAGCATGCATGCACATTCTGAACACGTCACAGAATGTGAATTTCCTTCTGAAATGAAACATATGGCATTTACTTTTACCTAGCACACATCTTGAAACAAACATATAAATTCTTTGGTATATGTGCACATTATAATACAAGTATAAAGGCACTATTTTTAGTAAGATTTATGTTCTTGTGCATATTATCAGCACCTGTAGATGGATAAACTAGGCATGGTGATGACTATGGAAATTAGCAGAACTTCCTTTCTACATTAAGATTAATCTAAATTCCTATTATTATGCAGGAACAGGAATATTTTAATTCTTTCTACAAAAAGATTAATTATTTTCCATTTACTTGTGTTCATTCCAGCAGCTATCAGTTTGACCCATGTTTGCTGCTACTCAATTACTTCATAAACAGGAAATTCAATACATTTGTATCAATTATTATTGCAATAATGAAATATTACTTATTCTCACAGTTACAATGCATAAAGCAATGCTTTTGGCTCTGCATAATTATTAGCAGTTTGACAATAATTACGTAATTTAAACTGACTTCTTCACTGTTCATTAAATTCCTTTATTTCTGACTTTATCTCAGATGATAGAATTCCATGTCTTGAACTATGATCTTCATAGTGCAGTATGTAATACTGCCTACACAAGCAACTAAATATGCTGAAAAATTCCTCTTTTATTTTATCTGTTCTACAGTTTTGCATGTCAGACACCAACTGTATTAGTTAGTATACAGATTAATAGAACAAGTTAGTTACAAACCAGAAAAACCACTCATCTCTTTTGCCAAATGATTTTTTCTTTTCATTCACACAGGAATTTCAAAATTTTTCTATACCTCAGAAGCAAAAATATGTGAAAATACTGTCACTTCCTCAAGTTCAAAAGACATGAAGCAATCTAATAGTGCACAGTTTCTCAAGTCATACAACACAGATATTTCTGGATTGCAATTCATGCTCATTAAACCTTTTTAAAAACTTTGACATGTAATCATAGCAACAATATGTTATTCTGGCAGTTTAATACTAGAGAATGAAAATATCTTGCCAACTCACTATTTATTTACACCTCTGAGTAAGCAGCACACTAGCAAAGATAGAGGTAATGCTGGTCAGAGCCACTTGTAGCATGGCTCATGGACTCCCCTAGGGATGGGCATCAAAACTGCATGAGGTCTTTTCGACCATTTTAGTCAGCTGCCACTGACATTTGATCAGAATTGGGCCTTAACAATTCAGACACCACAAGGCTGAATATAAAGCTTCTTTTGACAAGGGAACACACAAGAAAAACATATGCAGCATAAGATTATCAGTAGAAAGCATATATAGCTGCAGATAAGAGACACTAGTT
This sequence comes from Acanthisitta chloris, assembly GCF_000695815.1. Taxonomy (NCBI): domain Eukaryota; kingdom Metazoa; phylum Chordata; class Aves; order Passeriformes; family Acanthisittidae; genus Acanthisitta; species Acanthisitta chloris. The sequence goes on from NW_008669046.1 coordinate 117,427, forward strand.
ATGCAAAAACTAAATGAATTAGGTGATAGAAATAATGAGTATGAGCACTTGGTATAGCACTGACATGACATTTCTACTTGCAATGACATCACTTGACATTGTTCCTGGACTTGGGGAAACTTTCCAAATTAGAACTTGGCTGTCTTTGAACTACTGTTAGCAGTGCTTTGCAGTCACAGAAAAACACCTTATGTGCTTTACAAATACACTCCCTCAAGCAGTCATCAAGTGTTGAATTTTTTTTCTTTTTAATTTCATTTGCAACCATAAGGACAATGAATGGCACTTGACTGGTTAGGTTAAAAACTAAAGAGCTGAATAAAACAGCATTTGCAAGGCAACATGATCCAGCACACCTGCCCATAGCAAGAATTTCTCATAAACAAACTTCTAACTCTTGTTGGAAAAAAAAACCCCAGACAATAAAACAAAAATCAGCTAACAAACTGCAACACTAAAAATCTCATAAAATCCAAACTGTTGAATAGTTTCTAGAGCCTCAAAACCTACAAAGTAGTCTGACTAAGTTTGTCTCAATAACAATATTCCTAAACTAGCTGCATTTTGACTATTAGCTCTCTGCCTCTGTTTCCCAGATTACAGATAACACTTGTTAATTACTAGCTGCATCTTTATACAACTTGCAGACTATTTCAGGATTGTGAGCAGCAAGTAAAGGTGCAGGGAAGACAATCTGATTCAATGAACAGAGTTCCTTTACATAAGAGCATGATTACACAGAGAACTTCTCCCATTTATTTTACACTTTATCATAAGTTCCTCTTGTACTTCATCTTGTATTTTTCTTATATTTGCCTCTTTACAATAGGTGAAGGTAGACAGATATTCTGGGGGAAACCAAGTCTCAAGTATTTAAGTCTCAGCAGCATGAGACACAGAAATGCAAAGCAGATCACAAGGATAAAAATGCACAAAATAAAAGGCTGTACATAGACAATAAAAATCAGTATTGCTTCTTTTGTGTTCCTTCCCCTTGAAACTTAATTTCAGATCATCTACACTGAAATTTTTAGACAAACTACAGTAAAATTAGAGCAGGATTTCAAAATTAGGCCTCTATGAAAGGAAAGTATTAGAATAGATCTTGTGGGGTTATAATTCTTGTTTACTTCTCTGTCCAATTCTAACAAAATCATCTCATGTAGTCCAAAAAGAAGAAAATGTCGAAGTTAAAAATTCAAGGTAAATTACCAAAATCTGCTGGGAATGGGTTTTGGCTCTTCCTGAAACCTAAGGTAGATTGATCACTTGAAGATACTTATGTAAAAATCAGTTGGCTCCCAGATAAAGAATAGCAATTTCATATGGAATTTTTCCACTATTTAATGATTTATAATTACTGGTGAGAAGAAGATAAGACCCATCAGAAGGTCCAAATGAAATACAATTAATAAGAATGAGGCACACTAATATAAATATAAACACAACTGTCAAAAGAAGTCAGTATCAAAGTAGGGATTTATAAAGAGAAACAACAGTGTTACAAATAGATTCAGTGTCTTTTCTTTCAGTTATTACTGAAATTCATGAACAAAATATTTGGCTCAACATCTACTAGTGAACTGCAGTTCAGATTAAACTGCTACTATACATATAAAATTTTATTGTTTAGCAAATTGCTAGAGTAATAAACTGTCCTTTTAATTTCAAAGAGAATCTCTTATGAATACCACATTATAATTGCAATTGTTTTTCTGGGCCCAAGAAGTTTCAGAGATACATCTTGTCAATAGAATTTATTTCTTGGCTGAACTGAAAAGACAAAAGCCCCAAAACTATAAATAAAAGTCTTCTTCCTATTGTTCCTGCTTTTGCCTGAGTTTCTTTTATGATAAAAGGCAAAATGTATTACAAGTACAAACCTGAAAGGGGACAAGTATCCTGAAAAGTAGCAAAAAATTATTTCCTTTTGATTGCATATATTATTAAAAAGATCTTTTAATACTACTCTCTTTTTAGCATATTCTACAGAATGCTAGAGTATTGCTCTAAATTCTTTAGCAGAGCAATTAAAAAAATTGTCAGGAATAAACTAAGTTTCTGTTAGATTTCTGAAACAAAGAACTTGAATTTACCTCTGATTAAATCTTAGAGGACTTCATCATACGCCTGCAGCAATTTGAAATAAATAACTATTTCTAAGTATGAATATAACTTCAAAAGCACATGCATCATATGCCTTAAAGATATAATTCAACCCAAATAGTTAGACACTTGCCTGACTGCCTTTTTTTTCCCTTAAAAAATATTCAGAGTGTATTTTGACTGCATTTAATATCTGAGGTCCAAAGTGCAAATTATATTTTTTGGTAGTGCTGAAAAAAAAAGTCAAAGATTCAGTTTATGCAAGCCAGCATCATTTTGTCCTTGGTAAAGGAGCTGTGAACTCATACAGCCAAAAAGAGCTTTTTTTCTTTTGAAAACAATGTAGAGATTAACCAGAACACCCATGCATCAGGCAGCAACTTGATCAGAGAATTTACTGTGCTCCAATTTAGAACACCATGACTCCTCCTACTTTCATCTGAAATATTGCACTCTGGTGAAGTCCAAAAAAAACAATTTCACCCCTGCATGGCAAACTTTATATTCCCAAGAAACAAGCAAGGAAGTTTATATTTCAGACTGAGTCAACAGTGCAACCTGCCAGCAAGGAATGCCAACAGCATCATGGTCTGTGTTAACAGGAGCACGGCCAGGAGGCTGAGGGGAGAATTAGTTCTCCGTACTCAGTGCCAGTGAGACAATACTTACTGCGTCCAGTTTTGTACCCTCAGTACAAGGCATGTTTTGAACAGCTGAGTCAAGTTGAGTGAGGGGAGGCTAAGCTAAGCTCTTTCACTTTCCCTTTGGAGCTCTTTGCAGAGTTAGACAGCTGTAAGAAGAGAGACAATGAACACAAACTGAAACAAAACAGATTGCAATTTGATATAAGTGGGAGGGGAACTGGGGAGAAAGAAACCACTGTGGGGATAATTAGCAAGTGGAGCAAGTTCTCCAATAAGGTTGTGCAGTTTCCATCATTGTAGATTTTCAAGACCTGGTCTTAACTCTGTGCTGATCCGAGTTAGACAGCTGTAAGAAGAGAGACAATGAACACAAACTGAAACAAAACAGATTGCAATTTGATATAAGTGGGAGGGGAACTGGGGAGAAAGAAACCACTGTGGGGATAATTAGCAAGTGGAGCAAGTTCTCCAATAAGGTTGTGCAGTTTCCATCATTGTAGATTTTCAAGACCTGGTCTTAACTCTGTGCTGATCCTGTTTTGAGCAAGAAGTTGGACCAGGAGGCCTCCTGAGGCCCCTTTGAACACAAATCACTAATTGTAATGCAGAATTATACACATGGGTTTGGGCAGAAACAGAGCCTTTGATTTTGGTGGTTATCTTTACTAATCTGAACATTCATTGCAGCAGACCACAGACTCCTGTTAAAAACTGCCTCTATTCAAGAAGTGCAGAAAATAAAAACTTTGGCCCAAACAACACATGTGACTGGTATCTCAAGTGACTCCCAGTGCAATGCTGCTACATTACAATGGGACTTTGTTGGTTTCTTAGTTTAGCTGATTCTTTTAAATGCTGGTTTGGGCTGAAGTAGAGTTAACTTTCTTCACAATGGCTAGTATGGGACTATGTTTAGGATTTGTGCAGGGCACGGGGCTGATAATACAGAGGTGTTTTTGTTATTGCTGAGCAGAGTTTACACAGAGCCAAGGCCTTTTTCGCTTTCTGCACTGCCACACTGGCAAGGAAGCTGGGGGTGCATGGGAGGTTAAGAGGAGACACAGTCGAGACTAAAACTGACAAAAGGGATATTCCATACCATATGACATCATGTTCAGTATATAAGGTGGGAGGAAGAAGGAGGAAGGGGGGACATCTGGAGCGATGGCGTTTGTCTTCCCAAGGAACCGTTACGCGTGATGGGCCCTGCTCTCCTGGAGATGGCTAAACACCTCCTGCCCATGGGAAGCAGTGAATTAATTCCTTGTTTTGCTTTGCTTTTGTGTGTGGCTTTTGCTTTCTCTATTAAACTGTCTTTATCTCAATCCATGAGTTTTTCTAGCTTTTACCTTCCCAATTCTCTATTGGTAGGGGAGTGTGTGAGTGGCTGCATGGTTCTTGGCTGCTGGCTGAGGTTAAACCATGACACCTATGTACATGCACACAGGTATCTACTAGTGTTTGAAATGAAGAAACATGAGCAGTTATACACACATGTATTACTAGTCAGGACCTATTTTGCAAGAGATCCAGACACACCACTACACACTACTACGGGTTTAATTCTCTTTCACAATTTTTCCCAGTTGCATGTATTCAAGTCTATTCTCAGCAACAACAGGATTCAATACTATAGCAGTATAGACACATTATTTCTCTATTATTGAAGGGCATGAACATGTTGAACCACCAGTCAGTTCATCAGGCTGTTCACAGTACTGTCATTAAAACAAGCTGGTGAATTAAGTTCATATGAAAGAGGGGTGATACTCAGCCGTGAAGTTCAGGCCTATAATACTGAATCAATTAGTTATAATCAGGATACCAAGTCAATAAATTATAGAAATGAAAGCATGTTCAATTTGCATCAACAATTCAGTCTTTACTTCTGATACCTATTCCATTTTCAAATTTAAGCATTGCTGTGATGCTAAGACGCATACATGCATACTTCAAATTAAACCTAATTTGAGCAATATAATAAAGCATAAATACTAATTGTGGTGTTCATTTTCAACTCTAGAATCACAAGAAGTTATAGGCAATTTTGCTGTTAGACAAAAGTAGACATTCGCTTAGATTAGAGTTCAACAGAAGCACATATTAGCACAACTACAAAACCAGATGAGCTTATCTAACTCCCTTTAGACTCCTGGTAAAAGAAAAAATAAATTTCATTCTGCACAGAATTAGCCCATGTGTAGATATGAGTAGTGGCAAGAATGGGAACACTTATGTTGAGTTATAATTTGAAACAGACACCCTTATCAATAACAAGGATGGGAAACTCCCAGCAGGCAAACAAGCAGGTCTGGCATCCTGCTTGTGAAGCACTAGGTTATATGATACAATAACTCTCAAATTAAATAAACAGATCCCAGAAGGTAGCTGGGAGAAAAAGTCATTGTTACACAGAAAGTCTATGAGGAGGATGCTGAATAATAAAGTTTCCTAATCATGCATGCTTCACTGATAAAAGAGACCATTAGCATGGGATGAAAGACACCAACATTATATTGTTTCATTTTACAGCACAAAATTTTTCTGCAGTATGAGGAATCAATGACAGATTTATATAAGCCTACCAATATAAGAAACCCCAAATCTGATTTCTTCCATTTTCTATTATGAGGGTTGAATTTGAGAAGAATTTACCGTATTCTCAATTACAGGCAAAATAAAATATTAGGAGCAAGTCATACGTCAAAAAGGCAGCTGACAGTAAGTCTCCCTACCACCTCATCTTGACACTAACTAGCCAGAGATGTCATAAGATTCCAGCAACTAAACAACAAAATAGATTTGTGAGAAGCAGCAATGATTTGTCAGAAAGTCAAACTCATCTATCCAGCCTCACTAGTGCCTACAGAACACACATACAAAAAAAAAAATAAATCATCAAAACAAAAACACCCTTAAATAATATTTTAAAAGAAAAATTGAAAAAAAGTTAGGCAGAAAGCAAGTGTGAGAGAATTGCTATTTTCTTTAAAAGATATGTTCTCTTTGTTAGACTAAAGCTCAGCTTTTCCCCTCTCCAAATTAGTTTGGTGTTTGCATCCACTATATTTTGTGCTCATAATTTCCACTGATTTTCATCGAACACCCTCTTATTTTTGCCTCACATAGTTTATCATATACACCTGGAATAGGTTCTTCATGATGATATAACTACTTCTTTCATTTTGACAAGCAAGAGCTTTTTCTTAGTCACATCTAATTGTTATTCTAGGTATCCCTTAATCTTGGAAATTTAGGGTTGTTTTCTTAATGCACTGTTACAGCTACACTTAAGGAAAACATAGAAAAAAGTTTGAACTCCTAACAGTTTATTAATTTCCTTTTTCCAGATAGGTCTTTTCAGAGCCTGCCATGTACAAGTTTTGTTTGCCGTTCATTATATTTACAGACTATATAGACTGTTGCACGGAAACACAAAGAAATCAAGAGGGAAAATAATTCCACATTTTTCAAGAAAACTTCTCATTTCATGTTCAGCATCCAGCTTTAAGAGAGCAGACATAACAACAGCAAAACAGATGACTGATATTTACATTACCAATTTCTAATAAAAGCATTATAAGAACTCAAGCATTATAAGCAATCCTAAGAATAAACTACTTGAAAAGGCATGGTTTGCTGCTGTGTGTTATATCAACTGGTGTCTTGGAACAATTCATTGACTAAGTAATGATTCCTAGGAGTTTGATATCAATTTTCTGGAGTATTCACCTATTTTACAAAAAAAGTAACATTAAGTGCAATACAAACAGAAAGTGACTCTACCATTATAATGTGCTACCACATTAGAGATGCAATTTGAAAACTACCATTATGAACACTATGCTTCACTTAGAAAAATTTCTAGCATCCCATTATTAGAATTACCAGCTCTTCATAATACCTCCTGGATGCTGTTGGATAAACAGGAACTGGATACTCAGCAATACCAGTGCACTTCCCAAAATCCAGGTTTTTACTGAGAATTCCAAAAGTGTTAGAGGAAAACTAGGTAAGAAGTAGGTAGCTGCTTGAGTCTCTAGTAAGGCTTAGACCACAAAAGTTAAAATCACTGGTTTTTTGTTGAAGAGTTCTTGGAAAACATTTGCTGCCTGAACAGCAGAAGGATTTTCCAATTTTAGCCCAGTATCTTAAGGAAAATTACATCTCTCCTGCTGGCATCAGCCACAACCTTGAAATGGGTCAATGTTGCTGAAGGAACTGTACACAAGAAACCCTCATTTTGACTCCTTTTCTGTTATTTTAATAGGCTTTCCTGGTTTCTAAATCCAAACCAAGGCTATAAGAACTTGCATATAGGTGTACTTTGTGCCACTTAAACACCAACCTTCTCAGCAGGTGAGTTTCTATTGCTTTACCAATTGACTTTGTAACATGATTAGATTATCTATTTTCCAAATCACAAAAAGTTTATCATTCACATAATTTAATTCAAGAACAAAGCAAAAAAGGCTCGTCTTTCACAATGCACTAAATGTACATGTCCAGATAATAAAGATACTCATTGTGATCCACTAATTGACTCTCCTGATAATAATGAAGCATCGTTAGTGTCTTTGTTGTACATTCAATATAATAATTTGAAAAGTCTTCATCAACTATCTCTTCACACAATGTATCTGTAAATCTAATAATCGTCAGAGAGGTGGAGCACCTCTCCTATGAGGATAGGCTGAGAGAGTTGGGGTTGCTCAGCCTAGAGAAGAGAAGGCTCTGGGGAGACCTTAGAGTGGCCTCTTAATATATAAGGGCTTATATGACTGACTGAAAGAGACTTTTTTACCAAGGCCTATAGTAACAGGACATGGGGCAACAGTTTGAAATTCAAAGAGGGTAGATTTAGGGTAGAATGAGACCAGGACACCCATAATCCAATTTATTAGTCAAAAAAGAGTTGCAAAATAATTTTCTGGTTTCACATAGTCCAATAAGGAAAAAGATCTTAAACAAACAAAAAAAACCCCAACACATTAGTCATGTCCTAGATGGGCTAAGCCATTATGACATGTGACAGACAATGGTTAGGAGAAAAAACAACCTTGTCCTAAATCTGAATATCATTTGCCACTCATCAACATATCTGATAGCATGACCAGCTGTATCTTATCACATCATAGAATTGTTCCTTTGGCAAAAATTACATAAGACTAAATCAGCCAAGTTTAACTAGATATGATATGTAAAAATGTACCAAAGTGGCATTTATTCTTGTCTCAGGTAAGAGAAATCTTAAATAATTGCATAGGGAAACAAAAACCCTACTCTAATTCATATCCAAATACAACATTACTTCACCAGTTTTTTTGTTTACCTCAGGGAAGGCAGGAACATTTCTGTTTCCCCAGCACTCCTTGTAAGTAGCAAACATTGGCACAACTGCAGATGTCCCTCATAGTCAGAGCATAGCTTATTTCTGAAAGCAAGTGCTAGTACTGGAAACAGAAACCATGCTGAGTTACAAGCCACCCGGTGCATAAAATACAGACAGAAAAAACAAGGTAACAGGCAGAACTGTTTCAACATTTCTGACTCAGAATGTTAACCCCTCCATTTTTACAAGATAAAAGCTCATACCCAAGGGAAGGCAAAAAGTGGAGAATTAGAAAACTGCATACCAGGTATGAGACGTGTTCTCTCAGCAGTGAAAGAATCATCTCTGGAGACCATTTAATTTGTTATAACCTCCATACAACAATCAAAGCAGACAACAACATAAAGCACATACATATTTTTATAAACTATCATTAAAGCTTGTAATTAAATTTGTATTACAGGTGTTACTATCTTTGAAGTACATTAACACTAATTATTGGAATTTGCGTCCTAAAGTGCACAGCTAATCCAAGATTTCAATAGAAAAAAAAGCACATGTATGCGACAAGTGGCTGTTTGAATATCCAAATGCAAGTCATCCCAGATTTGAATGAGCAGAGAGATTGACAATATGGCCTTTTGAGATCTCTTCAAGACATCTCCATCTACAGTGCTATCACTTCCTTTTCATTATGGGTATGATATCATCACAAAAATTTCTGAAAATGTTTTCAAAGTATTTAATGAGATATGAGAAGGGGAAAAAAAGAAGGTATTTTAAAGGGGTATAATATTAAGTTGCAGAACGTATATTTTTATTTAAATGATTTTCAGAAAATTCTAACAAACTATCTAAATATTATCATAAAGTTCTTTCCAAAATTAATTGCTGTAAGAATTTTACAACTTCCAATTTTTATAAAACCACTTATGGCTGGAGTATGTTCAGAAGCTACCATTTCAGCCTTTCTAACTGGTGTTCTCAAGCGCTGAATTTATTCTTACTCATTTTATATTTGGAAGACGGCAGCACGGCCTTATTTTAAGCAGATATTTTGAAAATGCTGCATCTACACCTTCAACTGCTAATAGCAGTCACATCTATAGCCATTGATACATCTATTACATCAAACAGATAGCAAAACTTTGTCAGATCTCTTTTTAGTACAGTAACTCACTCAAATCTAGAAATGTTTCCTGCTAGGTGGACTAGTTCTCCAGTCATATAGAGATAGCTTTCTAACCCAAGACTGAAATACACTTTGGTGAAGTTAAAATCAGATAATTAACCTTAACTTCAAAAGACAATCTGACAACTTTTTAGAAAAAAAGACAGTAGCCATATAACTGCCAAGTTGAAGAAAAATAACTACCTTATACCGTATGGGTAGTCACAGATTGCCCATTTATGAGATAGAATGCTAACAAGACAACCTATAAAGGTGCTGGAATAATGGCTAATTTTCAGTCAGTTAAGCTTGAATGACACACATTTACATAAAAATCCTTTGATCTGAACATTGAGCTCTTTGCTCATATTCTCATTCTGCAACACCCATCACTGCCTCTCATTCCTGTTTGTTGACAAATCGCTATAATACAGTTAAAAAGAAACCCATTAATAAGCACCTACCAGAATATATGAATATTAAAATTACACCAAGACTCCAACTTTTTGTTGACACGAGACTATAAAACATTGAAAAGGTACTAAATTTTATCATCTGTGCAGATTTAAATAGGATGAGAAGTAGCTATTCTAACAACTCTTCTTCATCCCTCTATTCCAGAATACCTCCTAGAAGTAGAGATCTGGGAAACACACATACAAAGGGATTTACTTCTGATACAGGCTGTTTTTTCCTCAAGATTTTCACCATCACGTCTCACACCAATGATAAGCCATAGACAGAGTTCGAACAAAGGCAGTTCCACACACCCTCAAGCCTACTGGAACCGCATACCCCAGAGACTGGAACCCACCAATGAAAGCTTCACATCTCTACTTCATAAAGGGCTTCCAGCAAGCAGTTTTGAATGCATCCTTTGTCTTACACCTACCTGCTTATAAAATTATCTGCTTCCTTTCAGGTAACCAACAAGGTACCAATCAGTAGATAAAGACTCATGCCTGTCTCAAACAGACAAGAGAAAATGAGAAGACAGTTCAATGATTACAGTTAAAATACTGTGGTAGCATGCCAACTGACTGTTTCAGCTTCTCTGAATCTAGAAGCATCATTTTTTAAAAATATTGCATTAGCCAAGAGGGCATTTAACTAATGAGCTCCTTTTCCAGTGACTATCACCCTGTCACTGACCTCAAAGATCAAATAAAACACAGCAAGACAAGTGCCATCTGCAGGGCATATATCCTCATGCTACATTTCCCCAGTCACCCGACACCTTTCAGAAAGGTCTAAATTCCCTGATAAAGAACATCTAGTCCTCTCTCATGGCCCATTCAGCTTCATCTTGCTCAACAGTGACAGGCAGTTTTGTGCTCTAGAGACTGATCCCTTGAAAGCTCTAAATCACAGGACTGTCTAAACTCATTTTCCAGGTCACCACTTCGCCTTAAAACAATACTGTCATGCCAGAATAACTCAACAATTAGGAAAACACAGCATGACCTTGTAAATAACCAACATGACAGATAGCTAGGGAAGAGTAAAGAGAAGAACGTCTACTTAATTCTTCTTTTACATACTCGTCTGTGAAAGACAAGAGCATGGTAGCTGTTTTATATGAGCCTGCTACAGTTTGATTCAAACAGAAATCAAAAGAGGACACATCACAGGACACAGAGGAAAAGTAGTCCAGGGTCACAGGACTTACGAGATGTTTAGGGGAGGAATGAAAGGTGGGAAAAGCCCAGAGTTTAGCTGATTTGGGTAGGAAGAAGAGTAGGAAAACAGAGGGATAAGAAGATGTAAAGGCCTGGTCATATGTAAATAGCTGGTTAATCAGTGCACGCATCTGTCCATGCCCTGTACCTGACCAGCACAGACTGTCCTGCGTTCTTAAACTGCTTTCTACCTCTTTCATGGATGAGAAGGCTTTATGATGTGTACAAATGTGTGTCCAGGGGTGTGAGTGCAACAACCGAGGTTGGAGAACCTGCGTCTGTGGTGCCAGTGACTGGAGGCAGTATGGGCACGCAAGTGAACGTGTGATCATTTGCAAAGGTAAGCTGCTGACAGGGAGAAGTGGCCTGGGAGCAAGGAGATAAAGGCAAGTCTGGATGCCACTGCACCTGTATGTCTCTAGAGCTGAGGGATGTCAGCGAAGGACCAGGGGAATCTTGTTCACCTCCAGGCAGGAAGCTGGTGCATGCACACACTGTGTACTCATGTCCACAGTTCATATCAGGAACTGGATGAGGGCAACAGCCTTAGGGGGCTTGCATGTCTGGGTGCCAGTAACCAGTGAGACTGGTATGCAAGGACAGCTACTGGAGAAAATAAGTTAACCCAGCTGCTGGAGGCACCCACCTTATGTTTATATTATATGTACATATACATATACCCACATGTTCTCACCAATGGACTTCCATCCTGACCAGCAAGAGTGGGAAGCAGGATGAGACAGACCACTGGTGCTCTGAGTGTCTGTCTGACCTGTGTGGCTGGCTGTGGATATGTAACGTGAGCTTCGTGCATGTGTACCTGTGGGAACACACCTTCAGCCTTGCTCCTAGTTGAACGTGGAGACACGGAGCTGCAGCAGCCTCACCTCACTCCTCACCTCACTCCTCTCCTGTTGGTCCCTGCATGAAATATTTTGTTCTAACAGTTCTTGGTTGCTTTCTTCAGGACTACCACACACCTTGTGAATTAAATAAGAAAAATTAGGGTGCTTAGCAAAAGCCCATCACATGTAGAAAACAGACAGAAAATATTTTGCGTATACCATAGTACAGCACTTGTGTAAAAGTCCAATGATTGTTAAATGATGATCCCACCACTAGGAGGAACACACTGCAGTCTGAGGACAGAAAAACATTCTAAGGATGTGAAAAAGAACATTTCCTGACAAATCTGGCACTGGTGAGGATGGGGCAGACAAAGTTCCTGAGAAAGGAACCAACAAGTGATAGTACTGATAACTTAGAGCTGCTGAGGTGACACAGCTAGCTGAGAAATATACGACTTTATACTATAAAAGCCCAGTCCCACCCTTGAACAGCAGGGACGTGTAACACATCCCTTCTAGGAGTGTATATAGCGATTCCTCTCTTGAGTGGAGACACCCCCCAAGGTCACTCCTGGAGGCTGAATGAAAGAGATTTGCCCATGGTCATTGGTATGGGTGAGTAACATCAATCTCTAATTAATAATTACTTCGCTCCTCACTGCAGACTCCTCTCTGTAGGATTCCCAGCACTTAACTATTAATAGATACATATACAGATGGATAGATGGAAGTGGTCTAATCAGAGATAGAATACAATATAAGTATTGAGTCTCAACAAATCCAGCAATAAAGCAGAAGAAAAATACAAAAATTTTTAAAAATCATCAGAATTTAAAGATGCCTAACGCTTGTACACATGAAAGACCCTCTAACAGTCAGTGATAACTATCTACATGCTAAATAGCAATATGTTTTCCTGCTCCCATTGGCCAATTTTAGACTGAAATCCTGCCCTTCAAAGAAGCTGCACAAAATGATACAGTGAGCAGCAGCTGAGGGTGCCTATATGTGAGCATCTTGGATTTTCTGCTTTGTTTAAGGTACAAACTCCTTATGCTGAATTTGCTTGTGTGCTGGTTTTGGCTGGGATAGAGTAAAAATTTTCTTCATAGTAGCTGCTATGGGACTATGTTTTCAATTTGTGGTGGAAACAAGTGTTGATAACATAGGGATGTTTTCATTACTGCTGAGCAGTGCTTACACAGCATCAAGGCCTTTTCTGCTTCTCAGACCACCAGTGAGGAAGCTGGAGGTGCACAAGAAGCCAGGAGGGGACACAGCAGGGACAGCTGATACCAACAGATCAGAGGGAAGAAAGAAGGGGAAACATTCCAAGTGATGACCTTCATCTTCCCAAGTGACCATTACATGTGATGGAGCCCTGCTTTTCCAGAGCATAGCTGAACACCTGCCTGGCCATGGGAAGTAGTGAATGAATTCCTTGTTTTGCTTGTTTGCATGGCTTTTGCTTTCCCTATTAAACTGCCTTTATCTCAACCCACAACTTCTCTTGCTTTTATCCTTGCAATTCTTTCCCCATCCTGAGCCAGGGTGGGGGTGAGTGAGTGGCAGTGTAGTGTTTAGCTGCTGGCTGGGTTTAAACCACAACACCAGGCATGACAATTTCCTATTTTTACAGTAGATAATTACAGTCCAGAGCAGTGACTCTGATACATAGTTAACTAGATCTTGGCATTTGCTGTAGTTCAGTCATAACCCCTGCTGCCAGTGTGCACCACTGGAATGGGATTCATCCAGTAAAACGTTTATCTAAAACATGTCAGAAGTGCCCATAACACTTTCTAATAAACCAGGCTTTTTTTTATATGCAGTCCTTCAGAGACATCTTGAAGCATGGAGGCTTCTTACCAGTTCTTTTCCCACTAGTTATCTCTCAATTAAAGTGCTTGTTCTGTTGAATTTCTTTTTATATTTGGATGGAGAAGCAGTTGTTCTTTGTAGATTTTTCAAATAATTTTATCTGTATGTTGGCAGGAATGTATCTTGAGAAAAGCAGGAACAAAACCCCTATTTATTCAGGAATGGGATTTTTGTATGTGCTCTAATAAATGAAGCAATAATCATCCCTTTTTGATGTTAACAAGCCAAATACAATTTCATCAAAAAACACCATTGTGGTCAGACATGTTAGCAGGACCTGTTCTGATAGGACGAGGGGTAGTAGTTTTAAACTAAAACAGAGCAAATTCAGATTAAATATAAGGAAAAAAGTTATCTTGATGCTGACAAAACACTAGAACATGTTGCTCAGAGACATGGTAGTTGCCCCATCTGTGGAAACACCCAAGGTCAGGCTGGACAGGACTCTGAGTAACCTAATGTAGTTCAGGATGCCCCTGCTCAAGGCAAGGAGTTCGGACTAGATGACCATTAAAAGTCCCTTCCAAGCCAAACTAATCTATGATTTTATGGCTAGTAATATAGTTAATTGATTTGAAATAATTTCCCATTATTTCACCTTCATAGTTTTAAGAAATTTGTTTGTTGTCCACTACAAAGTACATGCTCGCAGTTAAAATGACATTCATGAAGAACAGAAGGCAATACTATAATCCTCTGAAAAAAAAGACAAGTACAGTTTGCTTCTTACATAAACCCAAAGCCTACTCTATCAACGCTTCAAAGTTCCTGAAACTGATAAGAAGCTAATAATAAGTCTCCCATCTCAAATATATTCTGGGACAAGGCTGTTAGTTTGTATTAATTTGCCACACTAGGGAACACAACTGCTTCTTCCCACATCCATCTCTGGCATGTGGATCCATCCCACACTTCCTAAGCATTTCAGAATCCATGGTAAGTTTATTTCCACAGTGATAGCGTGTATTCTCTCACAATGGGAAAAATACCTATTAAATAATAACCTATTATATAGATTGAAAATTGAGCTATAGGAAAGCTAAATTACTCAGGACAGCTTGGAAAATTTGTGGCAGAGCAAGGAATTGAGTCTAGATGCTTAACCTAGGTTTACAGCTAATACACAACGTATACATCATTAATATACATTACAAGACCCCAAATGGTCCAAGTTTATCTGGATAAACCATTTTGAAAAGTATGATGTTTGGGTGTTTGAAATAAGGAGACCAAACATTTAAAGGGAAGTGGCTCAGGAACTAAATATGACCATACCACAAACCAGAACTAGTGTGTCTGAAGCCTAAGATTTTCTGCAATAGACTATGATGCTAGAAGCATTGGCAGATCTGCCACTCTGGTCACCCTATAGGACCCTGTGATGATTTCAAACATCATAATTCTTGTTAAACTTTAAACTAGATCTTAAAAAAAGAGCTTCAGTATAAACATTTGCATGCCTTAATCTTTCTCTATTATTTTTTTCCCCACAACCCTAGCACATATTTCCAAGCTTTACATTGGATTCAATGTCTCATGCTTTCATCACACCAGAGAATACAGGATTTCAGCACAGAGTAAAATAAATTGCTGGAAAAGAGCATCATGATTTATGACACAGAAATCATTATGGCAACAAGAGACAAAAATATATTAAAGGTTAAAAAAATAAATCTATGCTTTCCAGAGCATGAAGTTTGCCAGTTCTGTGAGGAGGGGAAAAAACCCAACAAAACCCAAAGAAAAGATTACAATTTAAGAATGCTTTTTACTTCTACACATTATAATATTCCAGACACATTACTAACATATGCAGACTGTATGTTCCTGCAGTGGTTTAATATACATTTTTATCTTTCTGCAAGATTTAAAACCAAAGCTCTATACAAGGATTACAAATCTAGTTACAGGTATCTTGCAAGAAAAGATTTTTTAAAAAAACCAACCACTTTTATATTAACAGCATACCCCCAAAAGCCCTTGAAGATAACAAACACAAGCTATCACAAGCACCTTTGGACCAGAATTATGGCCACTGCAATCTCAGTATCTCTTATGACACAGAGTATCAGGGAAAAATAACAGCTATGGGAGAAGGACTCAGCACTTGAGAGCAAGTGGAGCCTTTGCAAGTTACAAACTAATCAGAATAATTCCCAGACAACATGCTGCGATATTTGCATTGTCAGCTGGTTATTATGATTTATTGGGAAAGTGGGACACAGACACAGCAGCACAATGGAATCGCACTGTGATAGCTACAGTAATCTCATTACACAGCTTTTGCTTTTTCAACCCAAACTCTACACATTGTTTTCCTTTTCTCAAATCACACGGGGCGGGGGGGAAATCCAACCCAAAACCTCAGGTGTTTGAATCCATAGCTTTGTGTAGTCTCTGAGTTTTCTTCCTTTGCTTTCTGTTTTTTAAAAAAGGAGTGCTTCAGCAAATCCACTGTCTACACACTGTTCTAGAAGCAGTTGAGATCACGAGATAATTAATAAAACTGGAGTGATGAGTATTTTTCCTCTCTCTAACCACAGTCAATGCATTAGAGCACTTTTTTTGTCTCAACTTATATGATAACCATCTATTTAGGTTTTCATTGAAGAAAACCATGATCCATCTTTGAAAGCTTAAGCCTTATTTGACTTTATCTTGTCATAACAAAACAAGTGTCCTTCACAGGTTTTCAGGTAACCTGATGTCAGATATTCTTAAATGTGGTTTGGGGGTTGCTTATTTTGTTATTTTTTTAAAAAATAGGTTCTGCTATTGTAGAATTAGAAGAATTCTACAATAACAATTAGCAGCTGTGAGACTATAATATTATACATACAACATAACCATATATATGGTAGTAGTACCTGCAGACCATCATTCATCTTCAGGTTTTTATTTACAGCAGTCACCAAAGAGTCATAAAGTAGGACTTCATACCAAGAAAACTTAAAAATAACAGAGCAGATAGAAAATACTTACAGATTCATGTGATGGGTTTTTTTTAATATTTCTGACTCATTGATAAGGTTGAGTGCACACTTAGCAACTTTGTAGACAACAGCAAGCTGAGTGATGTGGTTGATATATCTGAAGGATGGGATGCCATCCAGAGGGATATGGACAAGCTTGAGAAGTGGGCACATGGGAACCATCATGAGATTTAACACAGCCAAGTGCAAGGTGCTGCACCTGGGTAGAGACAATCCACAGTATCGATACAGGTTGGGAGATGAACAGATCCAGTGCAGCCCTGCCAAGAAGGATTTGGGGGTGCTGGTGGATGAGAGGCAATGTGCACTTACAGCCCAGAAAGCCAAACGTATCCTGGGCTGCCTCAAAAGCAATGTGGCCAGCAGGTCCAGGGAGGGGATTCTGTCCCTTTGCTCTGGGAAGACCGTGCCTGTAGTACTGCATCTAACTCTGGCATCCTCAGCACAAGGAGGACATCACCCTGTTGGAGCAAGTGCAGAAGAGTACCACAAAGATTATTCGAGGGCTGAAACACCTCTCCTATGAGAAAAGGCTGAAAAAGTTGGGGTTATTCAGCCTGAAGGAGAGATGGTTCTGAGATGACCTAACTGTGGCCTTTGAGTATGTAAAGGAGACTACAAATAAAAGCTGAAGAGGGACTTTTTACAGGGGCTTGTAGTGCTAGAAACATGGGTAATAGTTTTAAAATGAAAGAGAGTAGGTTTATATTAGGGAGGAATTCTTTACTGGTGAAGCAAAGGTGATGAACCTCTTTTCCTTTCCTTTCCCCCAGTAACAAACAAGGTGTTGATCACATACAGATTGGTGCTTTGCCTATCCTAAATTTGTGACTTAGATATGGAAGGGAGAGTCTATAGTCTTCATACTTTCTGTATTTTACTATGTGAAGAAAGTGCCACAAACAGCAAAATTCTCAGATAGGAGTCCATCATCTATTGACTGCTTTGGGGGCTTTTAATGAACAGCGCTAGCAGCCAATCACAACTGTATCAGTATGGTTGCAGAGAGCAGTACTAAACAAAAAAACCAACCCTGTGGTCTAAATAGAGATGTCCATCAGGGACAAAACTACAGTTCATGCCCGGGGTACTGTAAGATGCTATGCTCTGCTTCACACATACAGCCTTTTCTTGTGGGAATTGGATGCCACCACTCCTTCCACTCATAAGTATACAAACATTATAGACTTGAAAAGCATCACCATTTGTAAAAGAAATTGGCCACAACACTTCAGAACTTGTAGTTTTAAAGTCACATTCATGCACTGTGGCAGCAGATAAGCATTTGGTGTGGGGGTGTTGCTTTTCATTTTGAGACAGCCAGTCACAGCATTTAGATCACTCCTTAGAAAAAAAAAGGCTTTCGGATATAAGTACAAAGATTTTCTGAAAAGGAAAATGCTTACAAAATGTACCTTGCAGTAATCCTGTATCTAACCACATCCTCAGCCCTCATATGTTTCGGTGCATCAGCAGTAGAAAGCAGCCGCTCTCCATTCACTCAATTTGGGATGAACACTTAAAAAAAGACTTCTCAATACAGCAGACTCCAGATGTTTCGGATTGCTGTGCAGGCACAGAGTGAGGCTATTCAGTTTCAGAGCAAGAAAATAAAATGCAGTAAATTACCTTGCCAGGACATCAAAGTGGCACAGATTACGGCTCTTCTTCTCTAATCATCAGATGATTAAAGAGCATTTTCCTCATTAAAACCTCTTACAAGGGACAGCCATTATCCAACACTTCATTTACTCATTAAGCTACATCTAGGTTTTTACTTCTCTAATTGCAATTTGATACAAGCTCTTTAGTCCTAAAGTGCTTTTTTTAAGAAAGGAAAAAAGCTTTATCACCTACAGAGTAAAAACACTGTTTTCATTGAGGAGACCTTGAATTTAAAGCTGCATAATTGCAATGCAAGTTATTTTAAAAACAGAGCAACAGTTCCCCCCCCCAAAAAAAAAACAACACACGACAAAACGGACCAAACCAAACAAACCAAAATTAAAAGAATCTCCCAAGGGGCAGAAGTGAGCCACAGCAACCCAAATCCTCCTCTTTATTTGCTTGCAACTCTTGACACAGATGGTGACAGAAAGCAGGAGTGCAGGTAGAGTTCAACTGCTTCCTCCTTCATTACAGTAAAAGCACACCAACATCCTAGAACCCAAAGTGTGAAAGACAGAAACGTTATCCTCCCTACAAAACAAACCTATTAAGACCCAGTTTACACAAAGCAAATGAGACTAAGAACAGTATAAGCTGGTGTGCTGATGCTGATAGGACTGGGTGGGGGCTGCCCCATGCTGGCACAGCCAGTTCCAGTTGGCTCCAGTGGCCCCACCACAGGGCACCACTGAGCTCCTCAGCCATGGGTGGGCAAGAGCTCCATGGAAAGCCCGTGCAAGGGAGGGCAAAACAGTGCCCAACAGCCAGGGCTGAGTGAGGAAC
The DNA here is from genome assembly GCF_000695815.1 of Acanthisitta chloris. Classification (NCBI taxonomy): domain Eukaryota; kingdom Metazoa; phylum Chordata; class Aves; order Passeriformes; family Acanthisittidae; genus Acanthisitta; species Acanthisitta chloris. The sequence goes on from NW_008669046.1 coordinate 136,532, forward strand.
GGCCCTGCAAGCCCTGAGGGGAGAGCGAGAGGAGGGCAAGAGGGGCTCTGGGCTCTGGAGTGAAGATTCCTCTGTGGCCCCTGGAGGGACCACAGTGGAGCTGGGAGTCTGAAGAAGGAGTGGCAGAGGAGCCATCATGGATTGACCACAATCCCCCACGCTCTCCCCCAGGACCACTTGGGGAGAGGTAGAAGAGCCCCAGAAAGGGCAGGAGAAGAAAAGTGCTGGTTTCAAAATTTGTCTTTGCATCTTACAACTCACATATATATTTTAACTGTCAATACATAACTTCTCTCCAAGTCAAATCTGTTTTTCCCATGATAACAACTTATATGGGGCTCCTCCCTCTATCTCAATCCACAGGCTTTTCCATCATAGGATCTCCTTCTGGAGGGGGAGTGAGAGAGCAGCTGGGTGAGCATCTGGCGGCCACCAGTATTTCCCCACCACAGTAGGACATTCAGGCGTAGGTCACTGTTATAGTCTAAAATAATTTTCTTTCCTCCAGAACTGTAGGACAGAATATTCTGATTTATCATCATGCATTGGGCATAGCTAAGAATCCTAAAATTCAAGACTTCTGGTCCATATTCAGTTAAAACAAGTCATTTCCCTAATATTTTTTGGGGTTTTTTTTGTCTATGGTTGCAGTTAATTACCTGTTTTGCAGTATCTAGGTACTGAATAATAACATGGTGTTAATATGTTTATATACACAAATTAGACTAAATATATCAAGACAAAAACCAAATATCATAAGCAAACTAATTAAGTTAAAAGGCATGAATTTCCAACAAAACACTATGTATGATATAGGTGTGTTAACCTTTTTAACACAAGTACCAGTGAAAACATACTTGTGGTAGAGTGCTGTGAACACTTGCAATTGAAACCAAGCTGAAATACTAACTCTACCAGAACACATCTACTCCTTATTTTAAATAAAATATTGCTTCAAGATTAATGTGGAAAAAATTACTTTTCGAATAAAATTTTAATTAGTAGCTAGTGTGAAATTGCTTTTGAGTCAATGTAAACTTTTTCTTTCTACTATATACATGAATGAGGCTATATATGACTAAAGTTAAGTAAACCAGATCATTTACATTGCTCCTGATGGGTGCGAGTGTTAAAATTTTGGCCTTGCACTTAATTACCCACTATTTCATCTTTATTTGACTCTATTCACATTGCACTTAGTTTTCCAAATGGATGCATATTCTAAGTGCACAATTAGCTATAAAGTGCAAAGACCAGGAAAAGGCAGAAATTGCTGAAAACAGTTATTGGCACAAGCTTTAATAGAGTGTGGGTTCACCATGCTTCTACAATAAAATGCTAAGCCTTCAATTGGAAATTACAGATTCTGGCCAGTAAGACTACATTACTGAGGTATCCTTTGTGGACATGCATGCAAGTCTTTAAATCACTAGTTCAAAACCAATGACTTGATATCAGATAAATAAGTTTTATCTGCAGGAGAAGAGAATTAAGGATGGGATGACATTCAAGAAAAGGCTGAAAACAAATTGCAGCATCAAACAAAAAAATATTAAAAAGGAGTGCTGAAACAGAAATCTGCAGAACGTCCTTACAGAAACACTTAAACTGCTGATAAATAGTGAGGAAAATAATAATGCGGAACCTATTTTTAAATAATGCTGCTAAAAAAGAATCTAGAATTTACAGCCTGGTGAGATTTGTCCCATTACTGCGCAAACTGATAGAGAATCTAATTAAAGATAGGATGGCAGAACAGTTGGATAAATATAACTTGATAGACTCAAGCCAGCATGGCTCCAGTACGGGGAGGATGGGTACAGAGGAAGGAAATCTCACTCCTTTAACCCAACAGAGGTACTTTTCACAAACACACACAAACAGGGGAGGGGGAGTAGATGAAGGTGGGCTTAATTAACTTCAGTTTTCAAAAATATTATAATTAGATCTTTCCTAAAGGAGTATTAATTTTTTTTGTAATTACACATAAGGATATTAATTATCTAGCTTTATGTCACCAGCTGTGTACTAGGTAGTTTTCTAAGGGGCAAATATCTTGATTTAGAAACTAATTAACTAATCGGAAATAAGGTTTAAAAGTTATTCCTCAAAACAGCCATAGCTATTTTTAAGTAGAAATATCTCATGGGTCTATGCAGTTAATGATTTGGAAATGGAAACAGCTAGCAAATGGATGACATTTCCCAGTGACACCACACTGCTTCTGTTATAAAACAAGCAAGATGATAACAGATAAAATGTAACTTGTCTGTTACAAAGTGTGAAGTTTTTCCTAGTGAACAGATTATTAGAAACTGCCAGACTCATTATTAAATTCACAAGAAGATTTTTATTTTTTTAAACATGAGACTTGGACTTCATAGAGAACTTGATGAGGCTGGTTGATGGATATTAGTAACGCAAACAGAACACTTGGGTACATTGAAAAGGTTACTTCTACCGAGTCAACATAGAAGGAAAAGGCAAATATAAGGAAAAGAAAGTGTCAGAACAACTGTCTGATATTTGCAAAATCATATATTAAATTTAAGATGACTATTCTTATTGAAAATATAGAAACTAGGCACCCCAAGAACTGAAAGCTTAGCAGTCTCCACCTCAATATTTCATCTGCTCCATGTAATGACTGGAATATACTATCTCAACTCTCCACCTCCTATATTGACATTAGATGTCAATATACATTGACATATGACATTAGATCCTTTTTGAACACAATCAGAAATGCAGCATATTGGAGGACACAACAGAATGGTTTTCCACTGCTAGCTCTGGCAGTCTGCCAAACTTTAATATAGCTCAGATATATCTAAACTACATTATTATGACCACAGGAGAAAAGAAAAGAGGTCTGGCGGAAAGAGACAGCCATTTGTTGGTCTTAAAATGTTTATCTCCCAGAGATAATGAACATTTTAACTGCATGTTTGGCTACATTTTAAACCGAAAACTTGTACACTGAAAAAGGAACAAGAGTATTCTTCCAAAACTTTTAGAGAGATTAGGAAGACTGTCAGGGTTTAACCCCAGCCAGCAGCCAAGAACCACACAGCCACTCACACACTCTCCCACCAACGGGATGGGGGAGCGAATCAGAAGGGTAAAAGCTACAAAAACTCATGGGTTGAGATAAAGACAGTTTAATAGAGGAAGCAAAAGCTGCACACACAAGCAAAGCAAAACAAGGAATTAATTCACTGCTTCCCACAGGCAGGAGGTGTTCAGCCATCTCCAGGAGATCAGGGCCCATCACGCATAACGGTTCCTTGGGAAGACAAACACCATCGCTCCCCCCTTCCTCCTACCTTATATACTGAGCATGATATCATATGGTATGGAATATCCCTTTGGTCAGTTTGGGTCACCTGTTCCAGCTGTGTCTCCTCCCACTCTCCCATGCATCCCCAACTTCCTTGCCAGCGTGGCAGTATGGAAAGCAGCAAAGGCCTTGACTCTGTGTAAGATCTGCTCAGCAATAACAAAAACATCTCTGCATTATCAACCCTGTGTTCTGCACAAAACCCAAACATAGCCCCATACTAGCCTCTGTGAAGAAAGTTAACTCTACTTCAGCTCAAACCAGCACAGAGACAAAAAAAAGAATGGGAGGAAAAAGGTCCAAATAATCCAGAGGTATGGCTACTGTCAAACAAATAGTCTGGGTATCACAATAATTCCTCTCCTCTACATCCACCATGAAAATCAGGAAAGGAGCAGAGACTGATTAGTTTCTGGGGGTAGTAAGAGAGTGGGAATGGTATCTATCCGAAAGAATCAAATCACAAGACTAACCAAATTTGGAAAAATAACCAGCCATCAAGTAGAAACATCAGCTAAGGCAGAATATCCTTACAGACAGGGGAACTGGGGGGAACCACAAACACATTCAAAAAATAAGCATTCCCAGTGCCTCCTACCAAATGTAGGTGACTCCTAGCAAACAGTTCAGCAGCACTGAGCAGCCAACAGCCCGGAGTGTCTGGCTTGGCTCTGGTACCCTGCTGCAATCAAGCAGTGGGTGCAAGCAGCTTCACAGTGCTATTGGAATAGTGCATCCTCATACAGACTTTGCATGGCACTCACTGGGATGCTGCTCTCCTCAGCAAGATCCCCTTTCACAATTCATAAATTACCACTCCCAAATATATTCTCAAGTTACAAGAGCTCCACCTCAAATCCCTCCCCTGCTCTGGCCCAGGCAGTCACAGAGAACTTAAGCAAGAGGAAGGCAAGGTGAAATCTGCTCCTGTTCTCAGATCCCTGGGGCTGCATCTCTCTGAATACCATTGGGATCACAGGGTACTACTGGAGAAGCTCTGCTTATTTCCCCTTCAGTTACTTCAAATTTCGGGTAATTTGAGACTCACACTCATCCTTCTTTTTCCTCCAACTTTCATTTTGCTATTTTGTATTTTTAATATTTTTAAGAGGAAGGTCTCTGATTGAGGGGCATAGAGATTCAAACCACCTGAAAAGCCAGAAAAACTGTTGCCACTAACAGATACATAGAGATGAACAAGTAGAGGGCAAGTAAAAAACCTAAGAAATAAGAAAAAGGAGCTCCAAAGGACTTGCTCTACAAGGCACACAAGAATCATGATGAAATGAAGACAAAAATAGCCAGGATAAACAAGTTGACAGGAAAGCTAAAATAGCCTATGCTGAAGTAAAGCAATATTATATTTTCAAACAAATTCGGAACTGAATTAAGATTAAATGAGGTATATGTGTCAACAATTAGCACCGGGAACACACTTAAAAATTCAATAACAAAATAGAGTAATTAGGGAATTGGCTCTTCATTACCAGTTGCCTGAAGGTTGTCAGGGAGTTCCCAAATATTCACATATCTACTTTTCCCTGCATATTTCTGTCTCTATGCAGAGCATATTGGCTTGTTGGATGCCTTCAGCAAGTACTGGAGGTTTTTACATCTGCTATTTTTTTAATTCCCCACCTGCTTACTTCATTCAGAGTTTGTGGGGTGGGTTTGGGTTTTTTTAAAATCTGCACAGTCTCTTCTCTCACTCTCTCCTCACCCCATTTTTTCGTCCCATTTTCTCTTGTGTAGTAAATGTTTCTTGGCTTTCTATAATCTCAGAGGAAATTTTTATTTTCTTGACATAGTAGGATCCATTCAGTCTGACTAAGGAACCCAACAGCACTAAACAGTACTGTGTGCTCAGGAAAACAGATTTGGAAACACACCTTTCTGAGATGTTAATTTAAACCTTCTGGACTCTTTAAATCAGAGTTTGTGTCTTCATCTTGGTGTTTCACAGCTTTTGAAGAATTTATTTAATGAATTTGTCTAAACATTCTGTACAGTTACATTTTGCTTTTCCATTATAACTGCTGGCAAGAAGATCCCACAGTTTAATTGTATTTTATGCAATAAATCCTTTTTTCTGTTTGTTTTATACATGCTGTTTTATTATTCTTTTTATATCGTTCATTTTTGTAACATGAGACATGACAAATGAGCATAAAATGATAAATTCAAGGTCATCCATCATTTTATAAGTCATTAGCACATTTGTCTCTTCCTCAAGTTAGAGATTTGATTGCTAAATCTTTCCTCATATTGAAGTAATTTTAAAAAAACCCCCTGATTATCCTGGCTGTTACTATCAATAGCTGGGGGATTGAATGATGAGCTTCAGCAGCAAACATCAATGTGTTATTTCTTTTGGTCATAGCAGGGGGAAAAGCAGGTTTAAAACTCCAGTTAGACTAAATCTGACATTCTCAACCAAGCAGTTAACTCAAATTAGAGAGTGTGAGTTAACAGCAAACTATTTTTCAGTACAGACATATTACAGGTAGCAAAATATCCTGTTGTTCTGAAAAGTCTTTGAAGAGGGATTTCTTTAAAGGAGAACTGTAGCAATTTTTAATTTCTTTTTTAACAGATGAGAAGATTGTGTTTCCAAAAACTTAATTTTTAAAAACATCACTGAGCAAACCCACTTTAACGGTATGATGACAACGATCATGCTTTATACATAAACAGCATCATTTCAAACAATCCACAGTGCACTATTTTCTCAATTTCATATTTTTTGAAAAATCCATTATAAAAGGTTAATTCAGTGTATGTGACCAGATTCTTCTTTTGCTTATAAAACCACACTGATTTGTCTGAGAAATAATATGCATAATTTATTAACATCTGCATTTGTTGTATAAGCAAACAAACTGAATTCAATTTAATGGTCCAAATCACGTGCAGTGTCAGACCATAATACATTCCTAACCATCAGCAAACTATTCTGCTTTATTAATACTGAAAATTTAATTTTCCTAACAGATAGTCAATTCTGCGTTTCCAAAGACCTGTTACTCTATTTAATTCCTATGCAAGACTAAGTGACAGGGCAGGGGCAGGACCTTGGCCTTCACACCCTCTGAGAGCACAAAACCCCAGGAAACACTTACTGCAGGACACAAACTGGGAAGAAAAAGGTGGGCGAAGAGAGAAGCCTGAGCAGAGGCCTACAAAACTTTTTAAAATCCATCATATCACAGCATTAATTGGACAGAAGCAAAACAGATGAGGTCAGGGACTCTGCCTTCTCTTTGGCTGGGAATCCCAATTTGATAGGGTTGTCTTTAACATGACACAGTCATTGCTCAGTTGGTCCTGAAGGTTTCCGCAAGGTTGGCAACTTCACCCAAACTGTTGATTGAATAAATGCAGAGGTGACTGCTTTCTTACATCTCTCATTCACCTAGTTCTCCTCTCATCCTGAGTAGAGTAAATAAGCATATTCAAAAACTTCAGTATTGCTTTGGCACTTTCAATACATTCTAGAGACTCTTCAAAATTGTTCATATTCCTGGTAATAGATCAGTAGCTCTATAAAGTTTCTTTGTTCAGTGCAGTACTTATCATTTCATATATGCAACCAGTTAAAGCCCACATTGAATGGAAAGAAAATTCAAGTGTTTTTAATGGGACTGCAGAATATGTAGAAAACACGTCTGCTGTACTCCCTGGAGTGGAATACAGAATATTGAATGCAGTCATTCAGCAGCAACCATAATGAAAGGCCTTTAGCTGTAGCAGCATCATATTCTGATTATGCAACATCACAGTACAACAGTAAAGGTGCAGCTGATCTAACTACATGCTGGGACAGTGAAAATGTATAAGCATCAGCATGACTTAAAATCGCTTATTTCAGAAGTGTTACTATTATATCACAGCATGCTATGCATCAAAACTATCCCAAACAATTTGATTACAGGTGAAATAAGGAAAAAAATAGTTGTTCCCCCACCTCTGGCATTTCTCTGGAATACATGCAATAAATTAAAAAAAAGACTCAATTATTTGAAAGCCATAAGAAGCACAGATAAAACAACAAATACCTTCTAAGACTGAGATGCTATAGAAAAGTTTGACAAGAAGAATTCAACAGATAACTGAACATACTACCTTCTAAGACTGAGATGCTGTAGAAAAGTTTGACAGACAAGAAGAATTCAACAGATAACTGAATTCTTGAAACATAAGCCAAGTGCTGTGTATTTTAGCTCTGTCAAGCCTGTGAGAAATTATGTATGGTCTAAACTTGAACATTACAGGAAGCTATAACAGCAGCAGATTAATGTTGGAGCATGTATTGGAATTGCACTACAAGATATCCAGGAGAAGCTTGTAATGGCTCTCCTTCTGTGAAAGAGTTAGGTCTTGAACACAAAAGTCAATCAGCAGG
>NW_008669046.1:144286-153707 GCF_000695815.1 Acanthisitta chloris
ATGAAGATAGATAGGTAGATGTTGTATAGAATGTAGGTTAGCCAGCTAGGTGGCCAAATTAATTAATACTTAATGAATCAGTACGTGTCTAGTTCCTTCTGCAGTCTCAAAACATTTGAAAGTGCAATTTGGTAGAATATTTCTAGGTTGCACAAAACACAAGAAAAGCCTGTACTTATCCCCTGGATTTTTTTTCCTTTTACATACTAATAGGGGGTGAGTTTGTTATAAAGATGAAAACTTAGGATATCTAAGGAAATTATATCTCTTATCCTTCCTAATTACCCCTTTATGAGTATTCTTTAACAGACATTACTCAACAAGGATGGAATAAAGTAAAGATTTAACAAAACAGCTATCCATTTCTGTCTATGAACATTTCTAAAGCTTGATTCTTATCACATACTAATTTAGCTGTCTGTATCAAAGCCCAGCTGACTGTATAATTGGATCAGACACTCCAAGGATAACATAAATTAAGTAACAAAATTAAAACTTAGCATAAGAGCTTAAAAACAATGTATTGGGCACAAGCAAAAGAAAATCTTGTACTGATAATTATCCAGAATTACCCAGAAAAGACGTTACTTCTGAAAGACAAAGAAAAGAAAGAAAGAGGGGCCAGAGGATGAAGGAAAAAACCCTACAGCAATGAGAAGAAGCTCAGTCACATTTGAAAATATCTGCCTAGATTACTGTTTGGAAGCAAAGCAAACTATCATTTTAGATCCTTTCTAGTAGTTAAAAATAATTTTTCCCAAGGTGTTTGTATACTTGCCACTGAAATTCACATCTTTTCCTCACAAAGACCAGAAAGAGAGCAATGATGATAATTACCATCTGACTTCCTAGAATTTTTACACAGCTTCAGGTCTCAGACACTTAATATATGGTCATTTAACTTTGAGTTTTAGAAAGTATGTATGGCAGGTTACATCTTTTAGCTTTTGTTTATTCTACAAATTCTTATCTATGGCTCAAGTCTTCACCTGGGAAAAAATTCCAGTTAAATCAAAGACACTCTCATGTGAATAATAGTGTAACACAATACAGGACTAAGCTGTCATCAATTAATGGTATTTAACACACTTGTGAGAGGGCCTGTTATCTCTCAGTAGCATTCCAGATTGATATAGTTTGGTTACATGACTAGAAACAGAAATGAGACCATGTTTTGTTTATAACTGTGTAACATGAAAGAAAAATAGCAATTAAATTAGTTAACAAGAGTTGCATGTGATACATGTATTCATGAACTCAGTGATATAAGAACTTGAGAGAACCAGTAAGAAATGAGAACAGAGTAACATGGCTACATTTTTGTCTGTCAGTTGAAACTAAATACCAAAATCAAGAACACAGCACATCTATATTCTACTTACACTGTGGTTTTGAAAATTATTTTAACACAAAGAAGAGTGTGGAAAAAATATCAAAATATTACTGTGCCTGATATGTTCTTGCAGGTACTGAAGGCACAAAGGCACACCAGAAGAAAGAAACGTGAAGTGACTCAAAAGAATCCCTAATGCATTTCTCACTCAGCATGCCAAAGTTTTAGAACACCAGTTTCTCTTTGTGAACCACAATGAAGTCTGAAACTAGGCATACAACAGAAGCCAGAGTATTGAGAAGGGACTAAAAGTTTTTCAAGGGTATCCATTAGGCTAACATAAAAACATTTCCCAGAACTAAGCCAAAAAAGCCCAAAGAAGTGAGCAAATACTTCACGCATGCAAGAAGCTGTTCATAAGTACACATAGGTACATACTTGCTTTTCAAAGTACCATCCTACCAATGTTGTCAAACAACTAATGTTACACAGATTTTTCTTTTTTTTATATTAAAGCTTCAGTCATCAAGCTACTTCAGCGTATGTTTACTTTTGAAATCAATAGGATTTAATCACACACTTAAATATCATTTATAACAACAGTTTCTTTAGAAACAGAGATGTCTGAGTCCTAAACCTTAGGGTTTTCATGATTGCTTTGTAAAATAAAAGCTTGGGTTTTGATCGTTTGAGGTTGGTTGTTTTTTTTTTCAACACAGTGTTTTCTAAAACATCAAACAACTGCTTAGGCACTTAACAGTAATAGCCTTTGAGGCTGATGCTCTATGTGGCACACAGTGCCCTTGAAAGAAAGAAGGCTGAATAGATCTAAAGTTTACAGAGCTGCATTCAGTCCTGCTAATGTTAAAAACAAGAGAAACAGAAGCCATTGAAACAACTTACCCCTGAAAATTGTAGCAATTATCTGAGGCCCACACCTATAACGTTTTCTTATTTTTTAAATTACATAAAAGCAGATAAGAGAGCCTGTTGTTAGCACGAAAACATCCAAATAGAGTTAATGCCATAAACTAAACAAACAACCACCTTGTATGAAGTAACCACAGAGTTTTTTGAATACTCTTTGATCGTATGCTTCGACCAGAAGCTTAAAGAGCCAAATTTTCAAGGACATCCTCCCTAAGCTCTCTGCAAGCCTACCAAACAAAACTAACTGCAATCAACCTGCTCAGTAATACCATTCTGGCTGTTTTGAGGTAGTGCTCACAAGAAACCCTTCCAACACCACTTCAATCACACAGAAACCAAGTGTTCCTAAATTCTCCTAGCAGCCCAACTGCTCCTGCTACACAAGACCAAACAAAGGACTTTGGAAACAATAACACAGAACTTGCTTCCATCACTTTAACTCACCATAAGACCTTTGAGCATCATACAGAAAATCCCAGGAGCACCCACAACCACCTCCACCAACTTTATACCCACCCAAACCATGTGTCTGCCACTTTCTCATGTAGTAGTACCTCTCAAATTGCTCCCAGATGTATCACCCCTGCAGGTTAAAAGAAGAGACAAGAGGTAATTGCTTTCCTCTGATCTAGCACATCAGGTGTCCTGCTTTAATTCACTGGTCTCAGTAGTGAAATCTTTCTGCTACACTTACTTCACATGGATTTCAGTAAAAAGAAGGTAGTCTAGAATGACTTATACTTTAAATTGTCCCTGAGAGTGTAACTGTATGTCCTTATTTTCTGTAATGTTGTCTATTCATAAGAATTCTAGTTAGGACAAAAAAACAGTGAGGAAGTTTTTGGAAAGTAACAATAAGCTTTTTCAGATGGAGGGGGTGAAAAGACATGGTCGGTTATTAGTGGTGTCCCTCAGAGTTCTATATGGGGCCCAGTATTGTTCAACTTATTCATCAATGACAGAGGAGGGGACAGAGTGCCTTCTCAGCAAGTTCACCGACGATACAAAACTTGGACGAGCTGCCAATACCTCAGAGGGCCATGCTGCCCTTCAGATGGACCTCAACAGGTCGGAGAGATGGGCAGAGAAGAACCAACTGAAATTCAACAAGGGCAACTGCAAGGTCCTGCACCTGGGAAAGAATAACCCCAAGCACTGGTACAGGTTGGGCACTGACCTGCTGGAGAGCAGCTCTGTGCAGAAGGACCTGGGGGCCCTGTTGGACAAGCTGTCCATGAGTCAACAGTCTGCACTTGTGGCTAAGAAGGCCAACAGAATCCTGAGATGCATTAAGAAAACTATTGCCAGCAGGTTGAGGGAGGTGATCCTGATCCTCTCTCTACTCAGCCCTTGTGAGGCCACTCCTAGCGTGTCCAGTTCTGGGCTCCCCAGTACAAAAGGGACACGGATCTCCTAGAACGGGTCCAGCAGAGAGCAACAAAGATGATTAAGGGAGTGGAGCACCTCACTTATGAGGAAAGGCTGAGGGAGTTGGGCCTGTTCAGGTTTGAGAAGAGATGACTGAGGTGGGACCTCCTTAATGTATGCAAGTACATGAACGGGAAGTGCCAAGATGATAGAGCCAGACTCTTCTCACTGGTGGAAACCAATAAAACAAGACATAACAGGCAAAAACTTAACTGCAGGAAATTCCAACTGAATATGAGGAAGAACTATGTTACTGTGCAAGTCATTGAGTACTGGAACAAACTGCCCAGAGATGCCTTGGATTCTCCCTCACTGGAGATATTGAAGATCCATCTGGACAAAATGCGGAGCCATGTAGGATGGCCCTGCTTGAGTAGGGAGGTTGGACCAGACGACCCACTGTGGTCCCTTCCAGGCTATCAGATTCTGTGATTCTGTGACATGAGGAACAAAAACTTATTCAAAAGAGGAAATTTACTTGCTTTGATAAGACTGGAGACCAAGACAAAACCGACTTTCGATGATACCTACCTGCTTAAACCAACCTGAAAAAGGTCCGAAGTAGTCCCATACTGTAGGACTGATCTATACTGACCTATAAGTAAATTGGCACCATAAGCAGTCCAATGTTGCTGTTCCGATTAATGATAAATATTTCAGGTGATACCTTTTCAGATACAGAAGAAAATACATCAGCCGTTCTTCAAATAGCTGAAAATACACTCTGACAAGATTCCATCTCTGTCAGGGCTTTAGTGTGGATGTGGGTGTGTCTTTCACACCCTATGCTCATGCAAATATTTACCTCATACCTTGTCTCTTCTCTGTTTCAATGCAAAGCCACACCAAATAATTTTGGTTCCCAAGAAATAAATGTGATAAATCGATTGCCTGGGAAATAGGAAGTCTGTAAGAGCACCCTGTGCCCTTCTGCCTCAAAGTTTATGGTCCACATGTAATTGTCACTGAGTGGGATGTAAGCAGAATGTCACTCTAACAATTAGCAAATAAGCAGAAAGGCTGCTTGGAGCTTTTGTCAACTTTGTGTACATTAGGTAGGAGTACATTAAGTACATTACTGGACATGGGTCTTAGTGCCATGGTCTAGTTGTCATGGTGTTGTAAGGTGATAGGTTGGACTTGATGATCTCAGAGGTCTTTTCCAACCTTACTGATTCTGTGATTCTTTAAGTCCTGAAGCCATCATAGAGGCCCTCAGAACACCCATGCAGTTTACGTGTGGTAAGTTCCACCATACACAAAGAGGAGTTTTATCTAACTTTTCTGTGGCTAATAGCCTCACCAGTAATTTAGTAAGGAAAATATTTTGTTCTACTTCAATTAAAAAAAATAGATCATAAAATTAAGACTTATTGTGCCTTAACAATTAATGCAATCATCTTCTCTGATTTGTAACATAAATGAAAGATGTCACACCTAATAAAGTAAGAAAATGAAACAAAAGCACTTTTAGAAAAGTGGTATAATTTGCAAATAGATGACCATATCAAAGTCAGTGAGACAAAAAATAAATAGCTCTAAGCTTAGACATATTTTTCCTGCTGTTGACAGTGATGAATTGTTTACCTGGTGGTGTGGTGGTTGAACCTCTTATTAGGATGCTTAGTACTAATTAAAATTTTAAAAGATCTCTCTGCTTCACATGCCTGTGCCTCTCTTGGGGCCCATAAACAGTTGTTTCCCCTTCTCGGTGGAGAAAATGATGAAATGAATGACAATTCCCAGTGTCTGCAACAGTTCAGGTAGCAAGTCTATTCTCACATCAACACCTTGAAGAGGAATCAATGTCTTTGGTGTATTTCTAAAGGTTTAAAAGCATAAAAAATGATGGAATAATTCAGATGATGGTTTACACCTGAGGACAGAGACAAGTTCTAACTGAAAGACTAGTAAACCTGAGAATGTTTAAAAGGTCTGTCTAAAAGTTGAATAAAACAATGCTTGTGTGAACCCTCTTATATTTGTAATAGCAAACATCTTGAAAAATTTTTGGCCTGAAAGTTTTTAATATTTATTTTTAATTCCAAATACTTTGATGTTTTGGAAGTGTTTTCTCAATGCCTTTTGAAACACTGTGCTCGTGATAGTAAAGTAGGATTGTTCTAAAACATTAAATTGCAGCTCCTGATCATAGAACTTGAGGCAGTCAGTTGAAATCCAATCTTTTGTTACTCTATAACCTATGTCCATATCTATACCTGTTCCATAAACTGATTTCATTAGAGCTTCTGAACATTTTCTTTATGTTTTTTGTAGAGCAAAAAGGAAAAAAAACAACCTGAAAATTTGAAAATCATCATAACTATTTTAAAGTTAAAAAGTAGTAATGAAAAAATCTGTAATCCTTAAGTTTTCAGTAAATGAAGTGAGTTTCAAAAGATGTGAACGAAGATGTTTGTGCTTTATTCTCTTTTTTTGGTAAGCTGTACCCTATCTTTACCAGTGATCTTCAAACTGGAATAAATAACTGTTTGAATGTGAAAGTATGTGATTTACTTTTGTGGTTTCACCTGCAGTTTATGGAACGTATTCCTTCCCTAGCAAAATGAAAATTAATATTGAATTGGATTTCTACAAATCAGTACTTCAGAAATCTACAGAAACGAATTCTTATGGGGCCTGCAGATGAAATGCTGAAAAATGTGGCTGTGTATCGCTCAGACTGACAGCTAATTAGTGTCATCTGCAGGAGACAGAGGAAAGGATGATATCTGAAGGAAAGAGCGGATTAGTGTTCCATATGCCTGGAAATATCTTTTAGATTATGCTCTTAAACTGAGGAAACCTGAAGCCTCTGCCTTCATTTTGAGGACACCATAGAAAGTGAAAATTTTCTTACTCAGTTTGCCAATTTGTCTTAAATCAGGACAAATGTGCAATAAGCTATAAAATTCAGCTCGTAGTCTCCAAACCAGTTGACTAACGTAGCAAATCTGTTGTGTGTACCATGAGATTAAATCGATGGCTTTGGAATCTAAGGCTTCAGGTTCTAGGAGTTGCAATTGATTTTTTCTAACTTTCTACACTCCCCTGTACAGAGCTGTATAGATTCTTGAAAACAAATTCTATTTGTGACAGGGATATGAGATTCAACATTAACATACGTTAAATTTCAGGGATAGTAAAAATCACCTTTTCTCATACAGATTTATTTTTTTTCTAGATAAAATGCAATGCAAGCCTACAAAACAATTCTTTGACACCAAAAAGTTGTTTTCTCTTTTGTCTTTGAAGTGGGGGTGTGGTGGGAGAAAGAGGGTTTCTTTCTCCCTCTTTTTGTTTCTCTTTTTCTTCCTTTCTCGATAAAGTTAGGGCCAGGAAAAAGGAGGAGAGCCATAAAAAGATACAATTTTAAGAATAATACTCATTACATCATAAGGAACATATCTTGCCAAATGTTTCCAATACTTTATTTTATAGTAGATTCTTCTCAGGCTATAGTCATTCATCCTGTGCTAGCTGGGAGTGACTCAGTGAAGAAGTTACCAAGACTCATATGGACTCCAGTATTTATGACCACTTTTCATGAAAATTCCTATGTGCATGGGTTCAACATAATCGCTACCCATGTAAACAGTGTCTAACTATGTTCAGTCAATAAAATTCAGATATAAAGAAAACTACTAATAAAAGGAATAAAATACAGTTTTCTAGAAGTTACAGATGAATTACATGAATTCCAAGTTTCACACCTGCAATGATTTTACTAAAATTATATATGCTATGCATTTATGAAGTACAGTTATCTGCTACTGCATTTATGATTTATGATTGCACAGATTTATCATTTTGTATTAAAATATAGTGAGACTTACAAGTAGTTAATAGAATCTGTACAGGTATTTGAAGTGCATGGTACGTTATTCAGAATTTGGTTGCTATCCACTATTGCAAGAAAGGAAGTAAACCTTATTTTAATTTGGGGATATCTTTTTCTAATCTAACGGAAATTGAGCTGTAAATGTGTATTTATTTTAATCTAATGAATGGTGAACTCACAATGATGAGTTCATGCTGGATGACATAGACGCAGAAATATGTCAAAGTGCCGCATAAGTACTGGATTTTAAGAAATATTTTCTAGGGTTCTCCATCTATCTTTTCAGCTCATAGAATGTCTGTTTATTCTACTATTTCAGCTATTCACAGAACATATATTTAAGTGCAGCTATCCTATCCTGGGTGGGGCAGTGTGATAGATATGAATACAGTTTTATGACTTACGCCAAAGTCTCCAAACCAGAGTATCACATAAGCACTTTAAGGCTCAAGGATTTCTCCTAAAATAATAGGGCTGTTAAACCACATGAGAATTAATCTGAGCATAAGATGTCCAAAGAATCATTCTGATTTGATTGCATATTCAAAGGAAACAACATTTCTTGAAGTGTTGTGAGGGTCTTTTCCAGTTCATTGCCTAGTTTGAAACTGTGACAGTACACAAAGGAAATTGGAATGATCAAATATTTTTACATCTCAGACAGCTGAGTTTCAGTGGAACTAAGGCCTGTTCCTTTTTTGAATTAAATGAATTCAATTCTGTAATGCAAACTCTGCAGAACTTAGTGATCTGGACCCAAAATATTCTCAACTAGTATTTTTAGTTGTGCCCTAAAAGCTTAAATCCAAATGCCAAAGCTCATATTTTTGCTGTATTTGACAATATGGCTTTAAATGTTTTTGAACTGAAAAAAAAGAACCAAAAGAGAAAACCTTCAAGTGCATACATTCTTGACAGTTATAAATCAAATCAGAAATCGACACAATTAAAATGTTACTTACTGTTATAATGGAACGACAAGGAATCACATAAATCAAGGTTTGCATGAAAGTGGAGAAGAATTCTCAGAATACACAGGTAATTATTTTTTAAAAATAAATAATTTAATATGTCAATATAATAGAAAGAGAAGAAGAAACTCTTGAACTCACTAACCTTGAAGGCATCAGATTTACCTTCAAAACTAGGTTGTCTACAGGAAAAATTATGTCTGAGTTAAATAGGGTTTGAATTTAAAGAAGACTATGCATTACTGAACAAGTATCCTTATATTTTTGCTACAGAACAATCAGTGATTTTTTTCTTAAAATATATTTTCTCATTCCAAAGTAGACTGAGATAAATCAGAACTGTCATCCTGTTCTAGAATGAGAGTATGGGCACTCATCTACAGTGGCTTTTTCCATGCTGTCTACCTTGACTCCCTGTCCGGAAACATAGTTTGGACTACAATTTTTGCCAGTTTCTTTATATGCAAGAAAGCAGAAGGCATCCTCTGCTGATGCAGCAAATCTGACTCTAGTTACCAAGCTGATCTTTAGAGGAAGAGGAGACACATCGCCTCTATTGCCACTTCTGATCTCATCTGAGGCAAATATGGCAGTCATGTGATGGCTGGTTGAGGTTATTTATCTTGATTCCATAATGTTTACTCTTATCAGCTTTACTCAGCCTCAGAACCCATAAACGTATTTTTTTCTGACTGTGCAAAGGAACTGAATTGAAAATTAAAATGTCAAGGCATAATAAAATACTTGCAACTAAAGTTACAGTTGTAAATACCTCATTGCTAAATATTTAATCCCCACATTATAGATGTATTTTTGTCCCATTTTCCCTGAAATCTAGCATCTTTATTCTTCCCATTCCTACTTCCCTGCACAAACTTCACAAGCCAACATAGAGTACAGAAAAACAATATACTGCAC
>NW_008669046.1:153729-158577 GCF_000695815.1 Acanthisitta chloris
AGATATTGAGGTTTTTTAAAGTTTAAAGTAACTCATTGCAAACAATAGCATTGATCAGAGCTGCACTGAATAATGCAAAGCCACCACATGGTGTAAAAAGTTCATATTACTTCCTCATAATGCCAACATGTGGACTTCAAATATTTTTGAGCACAGTCTTTCTAACTTGAAAAGTTTTAAAGTGATGGATTTCTGCAGAGAGGTACAATAAATTAACAACAACAAAAACCAACACAAAAACTCCAACCAAATACAAAAAAAACTACCACCACCAAATATTTTTAGCTGCAACTGATTCTCAAGAAAAACGCCGTGTTGTGGTGTGCAATGGCTCTGTTGCAGATCAAATCCTTTCATATCCAGGTTTAACGATATACAGAGAAGTCAAGACCCTCAGCTATGGTAAACATCAAAATCAATGTGCTATGCTTACTCTAAATAAATAATAAATAAATAATTCAGGCACAGCACACCTTCCTTTCTTCTTGTTTTATATATACCCTAAACCAGATATAAGCACATTCCAGAAATGACTGTTGGAAAGAAGGCTGGAGTTTGCATAATCAGGCCTTATTTACAGGTGAAACATGTTTCCTTGCTTACTGATTAAGGGCAATATTTAACAAATAGAATAACCTTTTGTTTTTCCCACAAAGCTCTAGCTAGGAAAGTTCTAGGGACTTTTTGTTTCAAATTGGAGAGTGTAATGAATTTTTTAACATCTTTTTTTTTTATTCCATGTAGATTTGTCTTGCTGATAACATGATCTATTGTTCTTTGAGGAATGGTGAGATTGCCATCCCTTAAACAGACAGCACTTATTGGAAATTAAACTTCTACCAATGTATTATAATTATTACTTCAGAATAATTTGCTGCTCCAGCAGGGAGTCAGAGCTAATCTGATGGTAACATTTCTTCTGTGGAGCTGTTAATATTTTCTTTATACTGAATATCCACATAATGGATCTAGCCTGAGGCTGATTAATGATCTTGGTGCTGGAACAGTGATTTGTAGCTAAATCAAACCTCACTGGAAGAGATTCAGTGTTACTTCAGTCAATACTGTTAAAATATGTGTAAACAGTGACTTTGGTTAGTGCAAATGTAATCTAGTAAGGTGAGAGAGAGGCAATAAACTGAAGTAAATAAGGGAACTTCTACGATTCATCCATTTCATTTGAGCATGGAACAAATTACAAAAACAAACCAACCCCCCTCAACATTCCAATGCTCACTCCACAAAAAAATCAAAACCTGTGGTACTGCTTTACTGAATTGCCATTTCCTGAACAATGTAAAAAGGGAATTGAGCAGTATGAATAAAAGAAATTTATATTTCTTCTTCCTTTATCAATATGAAGCTGAAGATTATGTGATTAAAAATCCCTTCCTCCTTGTAAATTCTCCATATTTCAGAATACCAATGTTTATAATACTATATCATTATGTGAATTAGCTATAGTTAGATCCCATGGATATAAGTAGAAGCAAAAAAGAAATTATGGTCACTTCCCACATGTTTTTTAAGATATAGTTTCAATTTATAGTTCTATATGTCTGATTGTAATAGAATTTCTTGAAAACTTTTTTTAGGAAAAAGAAAGACAAAGACTGAAATATGTTGATTACATTTGTCTAGTTACAGTCTATAATAAATCAAAAGCTAATATTTTGTCCTCTGAATTAAAATGAAAAGTTGCATTTTACTTGAACTAATAGCACTTTCTTAGGAAACACCAATATTTCAGATTGCGATTTTGGATTATTAGTTTATTTTCCAGGTCTCTTCATTATCAGTCTACTTATTTTTCTTGAGAAAGCAGATAAAGAAGAAGAATGAGAAGGAAAGGTCTAGTGGTGCTCCATTCCACAGTTTTCTAACTTTCCTTTGCTGAAAGGCAATTGGTGTATACAGAAAATATTATTAATTTCAGACAATGCTACAGAAAATTGAAAATATTCTGAACAGAAATGTTCTCAGAATCTATTTAAAATATACATTGATACCTTTTTCCATTCTTCCTCTTAGTCCGCAGGAAATTCTTCTGAACATCATTTAAGGACATTTCCTCACAGACTGGTATTACCATAATGAGATGGGTAACAGGCAGTAAAATGTCAGTTCATCAGGGCAGACAGCATTGCAACAGATAAAATCTCTGCCTTAAGTTGATGAAAACTCCAATCGACTTCTCTGAGGGATAGTTCCCTGCATTTCTTCCCTTTTTTCATCTTTTTTTGTGCACATGTTTAGATGCCAGGGGAACCCCTGCTAAATCCCAGGGCAGTGAGGAGCCCAGACCTGCAGAGCACCCAAGAAAACCCCTGCCCCTCTGCTCAATTCCCCTTTAGGCTCCTCCCTTCACACCCAGTCCAACACCTCAGCCTCCAGCCTTGGCCACAGCTACCATATAATGTTTCTGAAGGTTTCTCAACTTTCTCAAGTGAGCCAGTTTTGAAATATTAGATAAAATTGCCTTATCCTATTTTCTCAAACCCTCCTCTCAAACAAGAGAACAGCAGCAGCTCTTGGGGCCAACACTGCAGTTCATGCATATGAAAAATTAATTTGCATCATTTCAGTACCTGCAAAATCATATTATCAGAAACCCCCAGATTGTGTGAGGGCCAAGTATTGTTATAAATTAAAATCTTCAATTAGGCAGCTGCACCAAAGCACAGAGAGCCTGCAGAAATAGTGAAACCTTTGTGGAAAGTCTTATTTGTTACACAACCCACCTGTAAAATGATCAGCACCAAACCCTAAGGCCTTTGAGGATTACTGATTGTCACACAGGCAGTAGATTTTAATATACAAATGCTTCACTGGGAAGAACAGTTTGAGATCTGAGGAACAGATACTATCTGCAGTAGCAAACAGCTATATTTTCTTCACTGTCTGAGACAATCTGTCTTACCTTAAAGCATGGTTTCTGTATTTTATATTCACTGAAAGCTAGTTTTATTCTCAAAGATCTAAAGATAGATACAGTTCTTGGCACTCTAAAGACAGATTCAGCTCTTGGCTCAAATTTTGTTAGATTTTTTTAAACTTAATTATATTTTTTAGAAACCTAAATTGTACTTTTGAAACTCAAACATAATGTACTAAATCAATCAGTTTGTAAGACAACAAAACACTGTTATAGTAAAACATAAATCTTCTAATCCTTATTGTAATAAATCATCTTTGCTAGTCAAATGATACTTTCTGTATATGGAAGAGTCTTATACTTCCATATACAGAGACTTGCCAGACATATGTCGCAACCAGAGAGTTTTTAGGTATTATTGTGTGAATATATGATAGAAGAAATTAAATTTGGTAGTCCTTAGCCAGATGAATTAAGAAGAAAATACATAAATACAATTAACTCAGAAATAGGGAATTAAAGTGCCTTGGCAGAGGCGGATGGCTGGAAGAATGCCAGTATGTGACTTTTTGCTCTGTATATACAAATGAACAAAAAGCTCAGTTTCCACAGTTTCCAGTTTTGTTGCTATCGTTCCTTCTTAGTTATCTTCTGTGGTAACTTTCTTGCAAGCATTCCTAGCAGTAGGGTTCCTTGTAAGTCTGGGATCATGCAGAGGAACAAAGAAATTCCTTTCCCACAGTTCTATTTGCACTTAAATCTGAACCCAGCCTCGTAACTCAACTATGTTCATCAGTAAAATAAAATTTTCAGGTTTTATGTCATATAGTTAGATAAAACCAGAAAAAAAGTCAATGTTTTGAATATGCAACACCTCTTTTCTTTCTCCTTTCTAAAAAAAAAGGGCTCTATTTTTATTAATATGTCAGTTGTTATGTACAAATATTTAGCATTAAACATATTGTTTAAACTATTTTCCTTATTGATTTTGTAGTTCAGTTGCTACAAGCATAAAAGTAAATCCATCTTTTAAGAAACATGTAGCCTTGTACCGCAATAAGTAAAATATTGCCATCACTAGTAAGAATGCACTAATGCTGTAATAGCTCTGCAAGACCTCAGACCCAGAACCTGTCTTGGTTCATCTGGACTTCCTTGGGCTTCCCAGGTTCTTTGTTCCATCTTGTTTTGTTGTATTAGCAATCATCAGATGATTGTTGCTTAATTTATTTCAGTTTTGCTTAGCTTTGAAAAACTGCATGTTTTGCCTGTTCTAATTATTACATATTTTTCATAGGCAGTAAGTTATGATAGTGTGCAATTACTCTGCGTAGAATGAACTGTCATACTAGCATAACAATGTGGTTCAGTAGAGGCATAAGCATAATCAGAATATAACCCTGGGAGATGGACAAAACCTGCTTTAGGGGTCACAAATCAAAGAATAAACATCCACTGAATACAGAAAATACAATATAAAGTAATATCAGATGCAATCTGACCACCGAAAGGGATAAAAATGGGTATAGTTGCTCAAAGAATGCCTCCAAGTAACACAAATTTGCCAGCAAAAAGGCAGGATAAGCACAAGGGGCTACAAATTGGTACGTCAACTCCCTAAGTACACATGCCCACTGGCCTCTGGATCCCAGAGGTCCCTCTAGATGGCATCCCTTCCCTCTAGAGTATCAAACATACCATTTGGCTTGGAGTCATCCAGAAACTTGCTGAGGGTGCATGCAATCCCACTATCCATGTCCCCAATAAATATACTGAACAGTACCTATCCCTGTACCACCCCTAGGGAACACCACTTGTCACTGGACATAATTGTGGATATTGAAATTGTAAGGGACCAGCTGTATCATGTTAATGTTCACAAGATCATGGAGATTCACCCCAGTTATTGAAGGATGTTATGGCAGAACCCCTCTTGTTCATCTACCAAAGGTCTTGGGAGTCAGGGGAGTTTC
>NW_008669046.1:158600-181045 GCF_000695815.1 Acanthisitta chloris
TGATTTACAAGAAGGACATGACAGAAAACTCAGGGAACTACAGACCTGTTAGTCTAAATTTGGCTCCTTGAGAAATTATGAAGATCATACTAAGTACTAATGAAAGGCATTTAAAGAATAATGCAGTCACCAGGCACTGTCAACATGAGTTCACAGATGGAAAGTCCTTGTTTCACAAATTTGATATCCTTCTAGGATAAGGTCACCCTTCTGGTGGATGAAAGGAAAGTGGTGGGTGTAGATTTCCTGGATTTTAGTAAGGCTTTTGATACTGCCTCTCACAGCATCCTTCTGGCCAAGTAGTCAGCTGTGGGATATGTGGCTTCACAGTGCACTGGCAGCAGAGATGGTTGAAGGGCAGGCTCAAAGTGTTGTTGTGACTGGGTCTACATCTGGCTCAGGGTGCAATTGTAGGGTCAGTTCTATTCAATCTATTTATCAATTACCTGGAAGCAGGAGTTGGATGCACCATTAACAAGTATGCTTATGATCCCAAGCTGGGAGGTGCTGTTGGCTCTCTTGAGGGACAGGTGGCTTGCAGAGGGATCTAGATAGACTGGATCTTTGGGTAATGATTAGTGGGATTCAATTTGACAAGTCCAAATGCTGGAATCTGAACCTAGGATGGACAAAATTATAAATGAGAACAGGAGTTTCTGGAGAGCAGCCCTGCAGAAAGGGATCTGGGGATGCTAGCTGGAAGCACCTCAATGTGAATAAGCAGTGTGCCCTGTCAGCCCAGAGGGCTGGGGGTGCATCAAACATGGTATCACCAGCCAGACCAAAGAGGGGATTATCCCACTGTATTCAGTGTTAGTGCAGCCTCACCTTGAGTAGTGTGTGCAGTTCTTGAACCCCCAGTTTAAGAAGGATGTGAAGGTCCTTGAATGTGGTTACAGCATAGAAACAAAGCTGGTGAAAGGGCTGGAAAGACCATGAGGAGCAGCTATGGACTTTGGGGTTGTCTATTTTGGATGAAAGAAGGCTGAGGGGTGACCTCATTGCTCTGTGCAGCTTCCTGAGGATGGGAAGGGGAGGGGGAAGCACTGATCTGTTCTCCCTGTTATCCAGTGACAGGACGTGTGGAAATGGTTCAAAGCTGCACCAGGACAGGTTTGAACCAGACATTAGGAAACACTTCTTTACCAAGAAGGTGGTCAAACATTGGAACAGGCTTCCTGGAGTGCTGGTTGATGCCCCACAGCTGTCAGTCCTTAAGAGACATTTGGACAATGCCATTAATGAAACACTTTAGCTTTTGTTCAGCCCAGAAATGGTCAAGCAGTTGGACTGAATGAGGTCATTTCCAACTGATACATTGTATTGTATTCTATTCTGTTCTGTTCTATTCAATATGAATTAACCTCTAGCAAGTCTGTTGTTAATGAAAGAAGTTAGTAGCTTTAATTTTTACTGTTTAAAATTAGCCCATGGCATCAGTCTTCTAGACATTCCTATCACAGTGATCTCTGATTTTCTACTTGATAAATATATAAAAATATTTGTGCTTAACAGGAGTAAAAAAAATAAATGGTTGTTCCTATAAGAACAAACTGTGGACTTTATATGCATGATACTAACCTGAGTCATCATAATAGTGGTTTCTCTTCAGTACAACTAAAAAGACTTCAATATAGATTACAATGCTGATGTAAAGTTATACAATTCTTTAAAAAAATTACTAGCTAAGCAGAAATAAGATTAAATACAGATGAGAAAGTGTAGGTACAATAGGCATAATAAATACGTATAATATAATTTCAAGCAACATTTCAAACAAAATAGAAAGCTAACGAAACAAAACAATAGAATTTTTTTTGTTATATTATGGACTATTTCATTCTTTTTAAATTATATTTCAATATAAAAGATCTTTGAACTTTTTTTGTGATATTATGGAATATTTCATGCTTTTGAAATTATATTTCAATATAAAAGATCTTTAATTAATGAGAATGAGATGGTGAAGATGAGTTAGGACAAGAAGTTTTCAGCAAAAGAAGTTTTTTACTAGTTTGTAACATGTTTCAGCTAGAAAGAATGCGTCTCAGTAATTGGATCTTGACTTCAAGGGAAAGCACTAGTAGAATTGTCTCTGGTTTTGTAGACAGATGAGGAGAAGTCCTGAAGGACAATGTAAATATATCACAAAGTCCCCTGTCCAACAATATTTTTACTCTACACTGTCCTAGTGTAAAACATGTTGAAATATATTTTTAAAATTTACATATTAACAAAAATCAAATACATCCTTAAATATAATACAAAACCAGTTGAACTGGTTTTGTAATCTGGTTTGCATCTTCTTGTTCCATTATTTCTGTGACAAATTACTTTCAATTGCATGCTGCCAACTGTTGAATATCTTTTATGGGCATAGCATTAGAAAAGTGGCATGAAAACTAAAGAATGTCAGTGCATCAGCTGTCATCATCTCTTAACTTGCCTGAAAAGCAACCTCAGAGGAGCATGCTCCTTAAAGAAAGACCCTGTCCTCCTCAAGGACTGCCACGCCATGTTGTGGAAACGTTTGCTGGTTTTACTTTCACCTGGTGGTGCCACATGAATATTTCTACATCATGCATCAGCCTTCACTTCAGTCCAGCACAGGAAGCAAGAAGGCTAGGAATTCCACCTCTACTCCTTCTCCTTGGAAGTGACTGTTCCCAAAAAACTACTAAGAAGGGATAATTTCACAGCCTAATCAAACTAGAGGGTTGCAATTTGTCTGAATTCTATGACTTACTCTCAATATTGGTGTAGGGTCAGGCCCCTGACTCATATCTACATAAACTCAAATTAGCAACATTAGAGCTAATACTTTATGTTAGCCCTGAATTGCTTCCTAGGTAATTGGTGAGTTCAGTAATGGAAAGAGGTTAAACTAGCATAACACTTTGGAAAGAATATTATTACTGGGTAAACACTACAGTGAAAGCTGTCACAGAGTGATATGCATTTGTATGGCACTCCTTCCACGAGGAACTGAAAAGCAGATTACATTAAATTGTCAGGGAGAAAAGATTCAAGGTGACATAATGTAAATAGACTAAGTGCATACTCTTACTGGTTGGTTTAAAGCTAGAGACAGATTTTGTAAATGTAGAGAAAGCAGGTTTCTGATAGAAAACAAGTTTTGACTGCTATATTAGGTGACAACACTTCACTGACAAACTAAGGCACGACTATGCTTATCTAGCAGCACAGTCTTGATACACATTTACTAGTATTAATTTCTAGGCCAAAAGACATTGGGTTTGACTTTTGTTCACTTACATAAACAACATACAAAAATGTTTGGATATTTTGCTGCAGAATTTCAAAGCCTTCATTTCTAGTAATGAAACCAAGTGGACCAAAGTATGAAGCAGCAAGGAATAGCTTCATTATATTAATTATTTTGAAAGTTTAGTGTTAGATATGAGAGAACAGAGGGGTAGCAGATTACACATATACACTTTTGCACCCCTTCTTTAGACTGCCATTTCTAGAAAAAAAACTTTCTGCAAATTATCTACCCTCCAGAATATTATTTCAAGCATGCCATTTGCCTCTATTGGACAGATGGTAGTTGTCTGATGACTGTGGGGAAAAAAACGTCACAAGAATTTCTAATATAGAAATGTTTTCCTCAGCAAAGAAAAACTTCTGTTCTTATAACCAGATGTGCTCTCTCCACCCAGAAGGAGAGATAAGACAGAGAGCAAAACAAGATGATAACAAATCAACAATAATAATGACCTGTGATGTGTGGCCAGTGATAGCCTCTGTTGTTTGTGTTTGGGGGTTTTTTTCTTCAATATGTTCTCCTTGAAAGTTGTGTATTCTCCTGGAGAAATATATTGTATGTGCATTGAAGTGAAAGATAATGCAATGAATTCACTTGCGAAGTAGTGATGTGGATATGAATGAGGTGTGAGCACCTGAATCTCCCCTTGTGCAAAAGAAACCAAAATAGAAATGAAGGGAAAAAGAAGTTTTGCATGTGGTTAAATGTCACATTCAGTGGAGTGTTTCAGAATCATACAAGGAATCAGGAACTGAGACAGAGAGAAATGCAATTGTTTATTATGGCTTTAACAATTTATCTCTCACCATTTCAGGCAAATGTACCTAAATGCTGCAATAAACCCCTCTAGCCCTCCCTACCACCAAAACCTGGCCATGCAAACACAATACAGTGAGGCACTAAACTTGGTAAATATTGCCCTTGGTAAATCCTTGTTTAATATAGATTTATCTAAACTTTGAGTAAAATAATTGGGCATGCTTTGTTTTTTTACTTAACTAAATAATCAGACTTTTCTACTTAATTCCATGTACATCATTAATGTCCCGAGTAAGGAAAAACATTTCAAATTTATAGATTTTGTGGGTGTACGCATATCTATTAATGCTCCATTAAACAGGTATAAATTTTTAAGTGACTTTAGTGCCCAGTTGGTGTTGCCCTGGACAAGGGACAAGCACTGTTAATGTAAATGGCATGGATATCTACCAACATTAGACAGCTGTTCTACAGAGATTAATATGCACTGCACTGAATTTAGATTTATTGACAAGTACCCACTTCACATTATAATGGTTGATTTACATCAATTGAAGTAATAAAATTGTTTAATTCAAATCACAAAAATGTTTTTGTAAAATTCTATTCAAGAGTCTCATCTTAGTAAACACATATAAATCTACCAGTGAGATGAGATGTACACAACTATAGCTAATACAGTAAACAAAGATAAATCTACCAGTGGGATGAGATGTACACAACTATAGCTAATAGATCCATTTGCTAATCCAAGCAATTTCAGGGTGCTTGACTTCCAGAATTGTACAACCAGAATCTCCTCTCAAGACAACTTCATCTCATTTAGAACAATCATAATTTGAAAGGTGCAAGAAGCAAGGATATTTCAGCTTTACTAATCATTATTTACAAATTCAGGATTTAGATATTCATAATAAAAATGCAGAATACACGAATAAGATGCTAATTAAGTTGTTGGATGTACAAATGTCATATATTGAGAATTCAAGAGACCATGTCTTGAATGCCCTGAATATATGAACATTTGATGTGAAAGAGACTGATCACAGAAAAAGCACAAAGGGAACTTCGGATGGCTTACAATAAGAGCAAGATGCATAGCCTTGTACGTTTACATAGATGTTCCACACAAGGAACAAATAACTTGTTCTTAATGTCCACTGGGGATAGAACATGGAGCAAGAGGCTTAAATTGAAGCCTTAAGTTTGATTAGACATTAGTAAAACCTTTAACTGTAAAGACAGTTAAGCACTAAATTAGATTGAGGTTGTGAGTTTTCCATCATTGGAGGTATTTACCAGGATTTGAAATAATTGTCAGGAACAACTGAGGCAAGAGGATGAAAAATATGGTCCCTTTTGGGAATATTCTTTCATATTTGCCATATAATGTAAGATTATATTTTCTTTGATGCATCTTACAAAAGTAATTACTTTACATGTTGCATGCTGTGAAATTTTTTCTACTAGAAGAGAAACCCCAATCAGTGTCTGGAGACTCATTTTTCTAGATGCTCTAGAAATAGGAAACAGTTAAGTCTCAAGGATTACCACAAATAAAAAGAGGAAAAAATGGAGGATACATAATGGTATTTGAGCACAGGACATAGCTGATACAAAAAAAGGTTAGCATTAGAAGCACAAGGTTACCTGTCTTATCTACCTTTGATGACTTCAAAGGTTTTTATTAACAAGTAGGAAAAGTATTTATGAATTCATGTACAAGCTGTCTGCCTCACTATTACTAGCAAGCTAATTTGCAGTCTTGTAAGCAATTTCATAAGAGAAGCCAAAGACTACATAGGCTTGGGGAATTGCCCCTCAAGGTTGTTTATATCTGGGAAAAGGGGTTAGGACTGGGAACAAAACATCTTCACTGCTGTTTGTGCCATACTTCACTTAATTTAAATAAAGGATTTACAGGGTTGTCATTGTGCAACCCTTCATGAAGAAGAAGGTTACATTAGTGATGATTCTGAACTATCTCAGCTATTAGGCTGCTTCTTAAAGCTAATTTTAATGAGAAAAATACGGCAAAATGTTATGGACAATTAAGAAGTAATGAAAACCATGTCATTGCAGCTGATGACAAAAGACATTGAAGGGCATTGCTAGATATTGAGTCTGGATGTTAATCTGTTAGACTACTGGATTTTTCAGAGGTTGGACTTATTTTATGAAACAACTCCATTAATAATCCACAAGAAAACATAAACAGCACATTTGTTACAGGAGATCACTGGAGTGAATAGAAATGATGAAAAGAATCTAGAGAGGAGTGGGATCAAGAGAGGAACTACAGTGAGATTCACTAAGAAAATTATGTAGCCCTAGAAATGTGTGTATTAGGAAAGCATTCCCTTCTCTCCACAGTGAAGGGCTTCACACTTTTTGAATAGAGGACAACTGCTTCAATGTTATGTCAACAGTTACTGAAGTTCGTTTAAGGATTAACTCAAATGCATACTGGCAGGAATCATTTCCGCTACTGATCGGCCAGCCAAGAGACAGTTCAAGTGTAGAACGCTGAAATGCATCTCTCCAACAATTCCAAAGGGAATGTAAGAGTTAGTAAGTGGCATGAACCAGATGCATAACCCATCTATAAAGTAATATGGGTGACACTTAAAAGCCATGATCTTCTAAGGTCTTTAAAGGTATGACTTTTTTAACCTCAATTAAAGCTTTTCTTTTAAAAAAACCCAAATGTCCAAAGCACCTAAACAAACTCCACTCAGATTTCACCATTTTTTCTCTGTCACACTGGTAATGTCAGTCATCTATGCTTTATTACCTGGCATGAGGGCCTACAGCTTGTGGCTGCTCTAAAACATGCTCAGAACAGACATAAAACAGAGATACAACCTCTCATGGTATCTAATACTCATCAGTGCACTTAACAGCAATCACGTTCCTAAAGAATCACAATCTTTTGAAAAAGGTACACAGTTCTAACATCAGAATCGGGACTACCAACCAATGCCAAGATGTACTGTCATCAGTTATGCATTGTGTATCTCATTTTCCTCAGAAAGACACTGTGTAAACCAAAGCTTTTCTGTGTATCCAGTACACATGAAGCACCAAACAAGTATTATGCTACCAGATGGTTTAGGTTTGTTCTTTGAAAAAAAATAAATTACTTGACATGTTGAGTACAGCACAGAAATATGAATAGAATAATTCTACAGAAAACCTTAAATTTGCTCTTGCTCTCTCCTCCCCCTTATCATTTTATGGCATTTATCTCAAGTTTTGAAAGGTCTTGCTTTAAATGATCTAGAACTTTATTCTTTAGAAGTGATTCAACACAACTTTTTTTTGCAGAACTGAATTTGAGAGCCTAGAAAGCAGACTTATTAGTAGGAAGAAAACACGGCAGTATTTCATCAAAGAACTCTCAAAATGCTGCAAATTACCATACTCAAATTCAATTACAAGGGAAGAACATTATAAAAGACCTGCTTAATACCAACCAAATCAGACTGAATCTTTGAACACTATCTACAACGGAGCAGTGGCCACTGCAATGTATATCTCAAAGTACTACTCAACTGAGCATGATGAGAATGAATTGAGGATGACTGTCAAAAATGAGATTTACTTTTCTGTTTGATAAATGCATGGGTTTCTACTGCTTACCTCCTAATATGATCTGCAATTGACTGCCTACAGAGAGATGATGCTACAAGACTGTTGTGTCAAACTTTACAAAGAAACTATAGAAACCCCTGAGTATTAAAGATTAGGTCACAATAAAGGAATTTTCTTAGGAACAAAATGTGTCTTGTGAAGATCTGCCTAGCCACAGAATTTAAATGACATGCTCTATCATGCAGACATATACTATAATTCCTCCCATATAGAAATCAAGTCCCAAGATAAAACTAGCTTAGTCTTGGGCCTCACTGCTGTCATTTGGAAGGTGGTTCCATAACCTTCATGACCTTTACAGTTAGAAATCTTTCCAGTCCAGACTGAATTTACTCAAAGTCAATATATGCATATTTACTTGCTCTAGGGCCAGTAATTCTCTTTACATTTCCTCCTTCTGCTCACTCCCATCACATGATATCAGTAGAGACAGTCACCATGTTCTTCTCCCAGAAGAGAAGAGGGCAACATCTTCCCAGTTGTTCACCACTTCACAGATTCATTCCAGCTGGAAGGGACCCCAGGATGTAACTAGTTCAATCCTCTCCTCAGAGCAGGGTCAGCTGTGAGGTCAGATCAGCTTGTTCAGGGCTTTATCTGCTCAGATCTTGAAATGTCTTCCAGGACAGAGACTGCAAAGCCTTTCTGGACAGCCTCTTCCATGAGTTAAGTGATCCCACAGTAATGTTTCCACTTCTTATTAAAAGTCAGAATCTTTTTTATTCCAATCTGATACCATTGCCTCTTCTCCTCTGGCTCTACACTGCCATAGAGAGCCCATTTCTGTCTTCTCAGTCACCCAACACAGCTACAATGAGGCTGCTGTTAGATTCTCCTGAAGATTCCCTGAAGGGAACCTCTTAGGCTCACATTTATTCTTCAGGCTGAATAACCCCTTTTCAGAATAAATTTTCTTTATGATCCATCCAGTCCTCACTACCTTGAAATTATTTTTCTATTTTTGATTTTTTAATTATGTCTTTGTATTTGTTCTCCCTGCCTTACAGTCCATTTTGGTTTGGTTCTATTCTCTCCATCATTATGTTTGCTAAAAATCAAGGCAAACAAGGATTTTCTTTAATTTCTGCCTAATTCCCATTACACATCAGTCCCACTACTTCTTTCATTTCTGTCTTATTTTATGCATACAGCAGGCAAACAAGGACTTTCTTTAATTTCTGACTAATTTCCACTACATAGTGGTTCCACTATTTCTTTCATTTTTTTCTTATTTTATGCATACAGTTGGAGAACCCGTGCTTTTCATTTTAATGTCTCTGCAAACCTGACTTCTGGCAGTTCTTACTGTATTCATTACCAACCTCTAAAACATGGACTTAATTTCCTTTTTTCCCTTTTTAATCAGGCCCATTTTCCATTGTCTGTTTAATCTTGATATCTTTCAAGATAGTTATTAATCCAAAATTGACTATAGATTTGTTCCTCTTTTAATGAGAGCAAGCCCCAGACTACAGCAAACCAAAACAGATAAAATCAAAATGAAATTCAAGTACACAAAACAACACTACCTGAACTTCAACAAAGATTTTGATACTGTCTTCCACAGCATTCTCCTGGAAAAGCTGGCAGTCCACGGCTTGGACAGATGCATTTTTCACTGGGTTAAAAATTGGTTGTATAGCTGGGCCTAGAAAATGGTAGTGAATGGTGTCACATCCAGTTGGCAGACGGACACTAGTGGTGTTCCTCAAGGCTCAGTATTGGGCTCAGTTCTGTTTAATAGCTTTATTGATGATCTGGATGAGGGGATCAAGTGCACCCTGAGTAGGTTTGGAAACGATACCAAGCTGGGATGGAGTGTTGGTCTGCTGGAAGGTAGAAAGGCTTTGCAGAGGGATCTGGACAGGCTGGATCAGTGGGCCAAGGCCAAGGCATGAGGTTCAACAAGGCCAACTGCTGGGTCCTGCACTTCAATTACCACCACCCCATGCAGAGCTACAGGCTCGGGTAAGAGTGGCTGGAAAGATGCCCAATGGAAAAAGACCTGGGAGTGCTGGTCAACAGCTGGTTGAACATCAGCCATCAGTGTGCCCAGATGGCCAAGAAGGACAATGACACCACGGCTCGTATCAAAAACAGTGTGGCCAGCAGGATCAGGGAAGTGTTTGTCCCTTTGTACTCTGTACTGGCAATGCCGTATCTCAAATCTTGTGTCTGGTTTTGGGTCCCTCATTACAAGAAAGACATTGAGGTGCTGGAGCACGTCCAGAGAAGGGCAATGAAGCTGGTGAAGGGTCCAGAGAGTAAATCATACAAGGACTAGCTGACGTAGCTGTTGTTGTTTAGTCTGGAGAAAAGGAGGCTCAGGGGGAGACACTATTGCTCTACAACTATATGAAAGAAGGCTGTAGCAAGGTGGAGATCGGCCTTTTCTCCAAGACAACTAGTGACAGGAGGAGAACACAGACTCAAGCAGGTTCAGGTCAGGATCAGGAAGAATTTTGTCACAGAAAGCGTTATCCAGCATTGGAACAGGCTGCCCATGGAGGTGGTGGTGACCCCATCCCTGGAGGTGTTCAAGAAACTGCTGGATGTGACACTTAGTGTTATGGTTTAGTTGATGTGGTGGTGTTCTGTCAAAGGTTGGACTTCATGATCCTAGAGGTCTTTTCAGACCTCAATGACTCTGTGAACACTGAATTAAATTAGGCTAAACTAAACTAAACTAAAGCAGTTAAATTCAATATATATGCATGTCAATAACAGGGATATTGGATATGACCCTAGCTGAAATACATTGCTGTACCTCCTATTGGAAAAACTATAAAGAACATGTTGCTATACCGTCAGGACTAGTATCTGCTTGCTAACAGGAGTAGGAAAGAGCAATCAAGCAAAAGACAATCAATCAAGACAAAGAAGATGACTCATTTTTCAATGTTTATAATTTTTAAGGGTTTTGTTATATATTATTCAGTAGTTCAAACAGGCTATCAAATGCTAAGGAGTGTAATGTACATGAGCATTCTTCCAACTTGACTTTCAAATCTGTAGGAGGCATCTACATGTTAACAAATTAGCTAAACAATGAATCATACAATCACAGAGGCATCTATATGTTAACCAATTAGCTAAACAATGAATCATACAGTAAGGGTTTTGTTATATATTATTCAGTAGTTCAAACAGGCTATCAAATGCTAAGGAGTGTAATGTACATGAGCATTCTTCCAACTTGACTTTCAAATCTGTAGGAGGCATCTACATGTTAACAAATTAGCTAAACAATGAATCATACAATCACAGAGGCATCTATATGTTAACCAATTAGCTAAACAATGAATCATACAGTCATAGAATGGTTTGTATTGGAAGGAACCTTAAAGATCATCTAGTTCCAATCCCCCTGCTGTGGGCAGGGACACTCCACTAGACCAGGTTGCTCAAAGTCCCATCCAACCTGGCCTTGAACACTTCTAGCAATGGGGCATCCACAACTTCTCTGAGCTATCTCTACCAGTGCCTCACCACCCTCACACAAAGAACTGTTTTATAACATCTAATCTAAACCAACCCTCTTCCAGTTTAAAGCCATCAGACCTTGTCCTATTACTACATGCCTTTCCATCTTTCTTGTAGGCCCTCTTTAGGTACTAGAAGGCTGCTATAAGGTTTCCCCAAAGCCTTCTCTTCTCCAGACTGAAAAAAACCACCTTTCTCAACCTGGCTTCATAGGAGAAGTGCTCCATCCATCCAATCATCTTCATGGCCCTCATCTGGACTTGCTCCAACAAATCCACATCCTTCTAATGTTGGGGTCCCCAGAACTCCAGGTGGGGTCTCTCAAGAGCAGAGCAGAGGGGCAGAATCACCTCCCTCAACCTGCTGGCCATGCTCCTTTTAATGTAGCCCTGGATTCAATTGGTTATCTGATCTGCAAGCACATATTGCCAGCCCATGTCGAGCTTTTCATCTACTAATCCCCCCAAAGTCCTTCTCCACAGGACTGCTCCTAATTCACTCATTGCTTAACCTGTATCCACGTTTGGGATTGCCCTGACCAAGTTCAGGACCTTGCACTTGGCTTTGTGGAACTCAATAAGGTTAGCACAGGCCCACCTCTCAGGCCTGTGAAGATCCCTCTGCCTGTCAAGCTTCTCTTCCCTCTATCATGTCATCCACGAACTTCCTGAGAGTGCACTCAATCCTACTTTCTATGTTCCCCACAAAGATATTAAATAATACTGGTCCCAGCATGGACCCCTGAGGCCACCGCTTAACACTAGTCTCCACTTAGACATCCAAGCAATTCCTTATCTACTGACTGGTCCACCCATCAACTTCATTTCTTTCCATTTTATAGACAAGGATGTCATGTGGGACACTATCAAATGCTTTGCATGAGTACAGGTAGATGATGTCAGATACTCTTTCTTCATCCACCAGTGCTGTCATAGAAGGCAACCAAATTTGGTTTGCCCTTAGTGAAGTCATGTTGGCTGTCACCAATTACCTCACTGGGTTTTATATTCATTAGCAGAGTTTCCAGGAGCATGTGACCAATGATCTTACAAAGCACAGAGGTGAGACGGATGGTCCTGTACTTTCCCTGGTCTTCCTTTTTATCCTTAAATGGGATAGTATTACAATTTGCTTTGGTTGTTTCTCACTGAAAGATCTCTATCAGTTTAGAAGGCAGCATTAGTTGGGGAAGAAGAAAGAATTTCACTCAGTGTAAATCCATATATTGGAATCTATTCTGAATCAATTTGAAGTGCAGATCAATCTGTGCATCTCACTGCAGTCTGTAAAGCACTTCCTTTACTAAAAAAAGATTAGTATAACTGTTACCCTTAGGAAATGCTTTTATTGGAATAGATGGCAGCAGGAACCGGAAACAGTGTAAGTGTGAATTGAGGTTGTAAAAACAAGCATGAAGAAAGGTAGTTATATTTGAAAAATGTGACAGCAAAAGCAGTAAACACCTAGAGACTACACATAAGCAGGCTCAAGCCCATGTGGTATGGTGATTTATTCCCTTTTGTGATGCCTTGTATAAGATCAGAATCACTTCTAATTATTGTTTTTAGAAATTAGACTCTGTGTGCTGGTAATGAGCTAGACAAAAGTATGTTTGGCATGGCTTTAGCAAGATGGAAGGTATTAAAAAAGCTTAATAAAATATATACCTCAAAATGGGAAGACAGGACAATATTATAGGTCATCTACTCGCAAATTTGTGAGTTCAATGCCAAAATACTTAGATATCCTAGACTTGGAATGTATTATTTAATTATCTTCAAAGACCTATAGTCTAAAAAGCTGAGTGAGATGTATCATAGACAACAGACACTCTGGGGTAAATGTGTTTCATTATATGACTGGGAAATGTTTAGCAATATAGAGTTCATAATGTAAGCGTGACTAGCAAAAAGCCTAACACTAAAAGCCAGCTTTATGATATTTCAGTAGTAGTACCTCCTGTCTAGCTGTGAAGCTACAAAGAAATAACCTTCCAGGTACTGTTGGCCCGTTGAACTGTGTTTTTTCTCTGTACTGTCCATGTTGTGATGCAGGCACTAGGGGGACAGATGTGAATACAGTACTCTAGTATGGAATGTAAATGCAAAAGTACAGCAAAGGTGAAGAATGGAGGGAGTTAGAGGTTTGGGTAGCAAAATATTAGATAAGAGTTGGGGAAAAGGGCAAGAAACAGCATTTACAATCAACAGCACATATGTTCTTGCAGAAATCCATAAAGCTTGTGAGCCTGTAATCCTAAACTGCAAAAACTATTAACTAAATTCCCTCTTGGCTACCTGATAGGTGACCTATTCAGAGGTCAATCTACATAACAGCCTAAACTGATGAATGCAGGAAGAAAAGCTCATTTTCAACATCTGATGGTCTGAACCCTTTGGTGACTCTAAACATGAAATAGCTTAAAACTCTGAAAGAACTACTGATTGCTCAGGGTTTTGAGTATTCTTTTGCTTGTTTGCTGTCTGTATATGAACTAATGTACAATAATACACTTGGACTGCAAAGGTTATTAAATTTGGCATAGAGAAGGCAGGGAATCCCAGAACTAAGATGCTCTGTGCAGCCTGAATTCAGCCATCTTGTGTGTAAGCACAGTAAAACAGACTTTTAAGGAATCATGGAATGATCATGTATTATCAGTGGGAAATAGACATGCCAACTTTTGAAAGCCAAATTTGCATTGGAAATCTCAGGCAATTCTTAGGCATAAAGGAGAAAGTACAGAGTAGTAATTTAAAATAGTTACCTACCCCTTTACTGTTGGAATCTTTTGAGTGCATTCTTCTCTGCATGCATATGTTTCATGCATGTGTATAGCTCTTAATAAAGAAGACTAAGAGGAGGATATTCCCTGGCAGCTACATGCTGATACCTTTTCCTTCTATTGACACTCATCCAGCCATCAAATTGATAGTCTCCATATATCACTTTAAGCAACAATAAGTGACTAATAGAATCCTAGGTTCCTTGTCTTTTTCATTCTGCTGAATGGGTATACAAGCAGCATATGTCCTTCCCTGAGAAAAAGTGCCATCATCAATATTATTAATTACAGATACAATCACTAACTCTGCAGAGACTTTATTTATTTTTAAAGCTTTTTTTCTGTTTTGTTCTTTTTATACTTGCTTGCTGTAATTTAAAGCCCACATAAACAGAGTCTGGCTCTTGCTGGCTTTACTCTTAAATGAACCTCTAAATTTTCAGTAACACAGAAGGGCAGGATAGGGGATATAGACTACTCAATCACATCGTTTTGTTTATATTTGATAACAAGGTATCACCTTGCCTAAATAAGGTTGTTACCTTGTTAGTAAAAATGGAAGGCTAGTCTTTCAAGTCATCAAAATAGGCTTGATGACTTATTAAAATAATTAAAACATTACAACCAACGTACAGAAAAAAATGAAAATACTAGTCTAAAGACTGCTTCTGTAGCCTTGTCCCTTTGCGTATGGACTATTTGTTCTTGTCTGGTGTCACCTGGTAGCTCAGGAAGAGAGCCAAGGAGAGAGCTTTGCCTTTGGCACAAGGCAGAACACTACTCACAGGAATTCACTTTTTCTCTCATATCACCCCTTCACATATTTCCATGGTTCAACACAGTGTTCTCCTGACACCCATCTTCTTCCACCTGACAGACTTTCCAGATAGCTAATGCAGATCTCTATCATTTGGATTAATACTGTATGGTAGTAGCGCCGTACTGAGACGTTCTGTCAGCCAGACAATAGATGGAAACTGCCAGACCTTTTACTCTAGTATAAAAAACTGCTTGTATTACAGGCAGAGAACTTCTGATCCTGAGAACCTCCAAATCATTATCCTGTCCTTCAAAAGCATGACATAGAGTTATTGACAATGCAGACATATCGATAGATACAGACTTATTAAAAAAAAAAAAAAGCCCAAACTTTGTTGCTGAATTAATTAGACTTCAGTCAGGCTAATTAAACATGGGGGTGGGAGAGTAGCGGAGAGTGAGGGTGTGTGCATTAGAGATCTCTTCAAGCAATTATTTGTAGAAGTCTGACATCTGAAAAATTTAGATGATAATGAATATTATCAATTGAAACCATTATCAGAGCCACTATATACGGGATACAACTGGCACCTGCAAACCACGTAGCACATGGGTTTAGAAAATTATCTCCTTATGATGGAATTGATAATAAGAAAGATATTAAAATTCTCATTTTTCAGACATAAGGATTATCTTTGGGACAAAAAGATAGTTGTCTTGATGGACCTTCATGCCAACACCAAGAAGCAATGGAATTTTGGGGACAAATAATACTCAGATTTTTTTTCTTAGTGTATTAGAAAAGCTTCTGTCTAGAAGTTTGTTTCACAAAAAGTAAGCCTGAAAACATAGAGTATTTTATTCCCAGCAGTCAAATTTTGGCAATACTAAACACAGACAGAAGCAAAGATTTATGTGAGAAATGCTAATTCAGAATTAAATATTGATACTTCTGTTATTACCATGATTTACAAACCAGCTAGTATTATGATTGAAAACAGACAAGTTGTACTCGGGGTTTGACATCACAGTTAAGAATATAGCTGATAAAAAACAATACAACATGGGAAGCAAATGAGCAGAGATTCTTCAGCCTTGCAGAAGACAAACAAATGGTACAGAATACTAACCTATTCTCTTTCTAGCAGGGCATGGTGTAATGGTGGCATCACTCTATTTTTGCAACAAGAAATGCCTGCACATTGTTAGATACAATTTTGGACTTCAGATCAAATTGTTATAGAGCTTTGGTTTCAGTGACAGCCTTGTCCACTGATTTATATTTTGTTCATAAATCAGATTGAGATTCATAAATCCACTTTTTGCTTCTTTAGAATTAAAAAGACATTTGAAATGTCAAGAGTAGGTGGTTGACCTTTCCAGTGAATTATTGAATTTTAGTAGGAGATAGCTGTATTTTCAAATCACAATAAGTCTGCATGCTTCTTCTGTCTTCTGTCAGATCTCTGTCTTAGCAAAAGGAAGATTTTTTCTTACTGATACTATTGAATGGAAGGTCACAATTTTACCAGTCTTGGTCTGGTAAAATACTGACCACTTCCTCAGAGGTACAGATTGCTCTTTATGTTCTCTGAACCCTCCAAGCAGCTTGTAGGACAGCCCATAAATGGAACTTGAAAGTGGGTTTTATTGTTCTTTTACATTCATTATATTTCTTTATGTCCTGCCATTTGTGTGCAGCACTCATTTTAAGCATGCATTTTCAATGCAGAAGATTCTAGCAGCAGCAGCAGCAGCTGTGAAAGTAATGACAGGCTGAGAAATGATCTGCAGGCTGATTTTGGAAAGTACTTTATTTGGCTCAGAAAAAAAATCAGTTGTTTTGAAGACCTGCATCATAATCATATTCATTTTCAACTTCTGGGGGGAAAAAAATTTTAAAGATAAAAAAAAAAAAAACAAAACCACAAAACAAGATTTTTTGCTTATAAACTGATTACATGGCTAAATTAGACTGTAACACAAAATATATTTTAAAAGGACATTTAGGAAAATCCCAGTAGAAAGATAAACGGATTCAGAGTCAGTAGAGTTAAATAAGAAAAAAAAGTGAGGAAAACATTAAGAGAGAAAAGGAATAGAAAATATAGCATAATAATCAAAACATGAGAGGTACTAAGTTAATTTATAAACGGATAAGTGGGAGAGAGGACAGATAACAGCAGCCCTGTGCATTATGTTCACTTCCCTCATAAGCCTTAGCAAGAACCTTAACTTTCAGAGAGAATGTAATAATGACCATGACCCTCTTCCACAACATACCAGATGCAAAAACCTTCCTCAGAAGTCTCTGACATTGTCAAAGTTTTGCACCTTTTCCCACTACAGACTGTCATTTTATCTCCCCCCCCCCCCCCAGAGCTCTTCATTTTCTCTCCCGTCCTAACTTTCTTTTATCTCCACCTCCAGCCAAAACCTCATCTAACTGAGTAACTTAAATTTGTCTTGGTTGGAGTTCCTGAAGCCTGGACACAGCAGGCATTTTCCTAAAATCCATGTGTAGGGGATTTGTATGTTGCCAAATCTTTTGTCTGAAAAATTGACAACTTAAAATAATGAAAGAAATGTTAGGCTTAGGAAGTAGAAAAGAAAAAGCACAGAATTTAGTAGGAAACAAAAAGTCCTATCCCCTAGACACTCAAATGCTTGCTAATCCCCTCAGAAATTACTCATATAACAAAACTTGTTATATTCTACTGTTTTAATTACTGCTAGTTGAAAAAGCAAAACATGACACTTCCTAGCCTCCAAAACCTCTTCAAGGTTCATAAATGGAAACACAGAAAACAACACTGTTCTTTTCTGTAAGGCTGAAGATTAATTTCTCCATGTGTATATATTTCTCATCATATGAGGGCTAAGACAACTTACAGGATAACTCAGAGGACAAGAACAAAACATTAAATCAGAAAAACCCCTCATCTTGCACTTCACATTAAATTTAACATTAAATCAGAAAAAACCCTCATCTTGCACTTCACATTAAATTTCTTGTCTCGGGTTTTGCTAATCATACAAAGAGTCTCAAGTATTCAGAATATTTTCTTGTATTTTATGTTGTCCAGGAGTTCCACTTGCTGCTTCTGTCAGCCCCTCTCTGACTGGATTGCTACTCTGCTAGTGGCTGCCCCCTGTGGCTGTGCCCCATCCCACTGCAAAGACGCTGATCAGCAAACAGTCTGAAATGACTTAGCTTGCTGTGTCCTAAGGCAGCGCCTGTGATACCAAAGGACTGCTGGGCTTAATCAAACCTGAAAATACTGCAGCGTTTTAGCAACAACCCTGATTCAGTTCCACTAAGCTGGCATTCTTGGATACCCTTGTTATAATTCCCATATGCCACACTGCTACACAGACTTTTCACAGCTTAACCCCAAAATGAAAGAGATGAGAACAAACTCAAAAGCACTTTCAGGACATCTAATACCATGCTAAAAAAAGCTGAAAAGAGGCAAGGATGCAACTGTTTTCTCCACATGCTAGGAGAAAAGGCCAAGAGGCAAAAAAGAAATGGGAAGGAAGATGCTGAATCTATCCATGGGAAAGGAAGTTACAGATGTTCAGGCTCCAATGAAGTTCCTAAGTAGTGGAAAAGAGCTAAATGAAACCAGGCAGAGAACAGAGCTGGAATAATGTGAAAAAATAAAAATGGCTGTAATGGCCCATATGAAAGGTCTGTGTAGCCTGAAATCCTGAGAAGGATGAGCAGCACACACTGCAGGAAGGACCACAAGAAAAAGCATAGAAAATGCTAATTCCTTTGGAGAAGTAACTGAATAATATGCCTGAAAATGAGATTGTGTCTGGGCGACATTTGTTACTGGTCACTGCTGTATGGTAACTAAACATGCTTTTAGCCTTGACAACATTCTGAGGCAATCAGAGCTCCTTTTAATTTCGCTCCATTAAAAAAGAAACCTGTCTTGCTTGCTTTAAGCCTGCCTAAAAATGCCATTGCATGTTCCCTTATTCTTGCACGGTGGAAAATACTGAAAAATTGTTTCCTCCACCACTCTTGTTGGGGTAATTTTACAATTACTATTATACAGGAAAGGCATTGTAGAAATTCTAGATCTTTCAAAAGGGTATTTTGATACGGTTAATAGGTCAGAAAGATAGTTTAGCAGATAAGAACTAGTTCTTTCTCTAATGATGGATGTAGGGTATTTATTTTGCACTCATTGTACTGCATCACTCAGTTAATTTGTTACTGGGCTTACACAAAGATCAGAGATAAGATTATTATTATTATCATCATCACTCATTTGTAGAGTTTCTTATTGTAATTTTTAATCTTTCTGCAGGTACATATGCTTCCTTTTCAGAAATAGCTCTGTTAAGTTTCCTGTAATTACATGCCACACATGCTTCATTTCTGTTTCCGCCAGCTAAAATGATCAGGAGATAATGCTGGCAATAAAAGAAATACTGTATTTTAATAATAACTTCCTAGGGAAAGCTAATTTTGAAAAGACTTCTGAATTATTATAGACAGTCTCTGCCAAAATGGGTATTTTTCATCAATTATCTCTATGTTTTCACTTAGGCTTTCCTAAAAAAAAATGAAAGTTAGAAGCGTTCTTTTATAGAGGAATTTAAAAAAAGTTTGGATGTCCAATGTAACTGTAAAATGTCCAATCTTGAAATGTATAAAGTGCATTCAATAACTGGATCTTATAAGGAAATAAGATACATGAAAAGTTGTGTTAGTTCTCTTTCATGTTTTTAGCTTTTATGTTTAAAGGTTATTATCTCATTGTAAAAGCTGTAGCTGAAACAATATGTCATGTCATGCAATGATGTTTCTCTATCAGATTTTCTCTTTGAGAAAATTGTTTCTTTTAACAGCTGGAGATGTGGTAAGTAAGCCAAGTATTTCAATGTCAACAAATTCTTTCATACCTGTTTTACCATACCTGTTGCTAGACACTGGCAAAATATCTTTAGGGCAACCCTTTCTTTAGAGGCTAAAGACATAAATAATGACATAAATGACACAAATAATGGCATAGAGGGGAGGGTGTAATTCCAGTTGCCAAATAAAAGCCCTCGTTAATAGAAAACATCCCGGCAATCAAACAAAAGATTAAAGCACATCTAACATGTCAGAGAAAACTCTGAGCTGTTCCAAGAAGAATGCAAAGCACTGTTACTTTTGGAATCTGCTGTATTTCCTGGATTACTTCCACAATAGTCTGAATTTCTGCTTTCTATAAAATCTACAGAACTTGAATACAAATATATGTGTATATACGTAGGTAATCCTGCTTTCTGCAGGAGCAAATCAAATATCTTATTCAACCTTTACTCAGAATTCCTAGATATTCAATTGGAAGCTTTTGCCTGTGTGATATCTGAGCAGGAATTTTGTGACTGACTCTATGGGCTGAAAAAAATATGCCACATATATTGAAAGAGAAAACAACAGGAACATGAATGAATGAACTATTGACTTGTCCGGGAATTATTCCCAAGGGTTTACTAATTACAAGTAGACATACTTTTTATCTACTCTGAGCATGAAAGTATATAGGTCTTAACATTTAGTTTAATAATATGTTTAATAAATCTTGCTTTTATTTTGCATAATTCTGTAGACCAAAATTAATTATCTGATTTTTGAAAGAAAATTTAAAATATATGTAGATGTTCAAACTTATTCTCCCAAGAGGAAATTTAAATTAAATTGATCTTATTGTTGTTTAAGGTAAATCCATGCAGTTTAGTTTATTTGCATTTAAAATCCTACAGGAGGAAATAAATAAACACATACTAAATTTGAGCTAGCAAAATGTTTTGCTATAATCAATTCAGGGGGAAAAAACCCATAAAAATATGTAGAAAAACATCTCAGGCTGTTTGTATAACAAAAGCAGAAGTTATCCACAACTTCCATCCATTCAAAGAGCTGAAACTGTGTGATAGCCATGTAAGCCAGGAATTGATCACAATAAATCCACATGGGTGGTATCCTTTATGTTCATGGGAGGCATTACAACAGCTGTTTCTAATTTAACTGTCCAAAGAACAGAAATTGAATATTGTTGGGTGTATGTATTCTATGTACAATTACTGACAGAGATGCTTCTGACAGGGATAAAATCATTCCATTGGTTTAAATCCACATATGAACAAAATATTTTACCCAGTTCCACACATTAAGTTTATGCAAACTGAGTAATGAACTGATAATGATAAAATCATTCCAGGTAACTAAGAATTCACCAGAAAAAAATCACTTCTTACTTTTCCCAGTTACAATCAAGATAAATAGAGCCAGACTAACATATAATTACAAATAAATTTACATGAGATAAACAAAAACAATCTAATGTAAATTGCAAACCACACAGAACTAATAACTTTTTTTTGTGATTTTCTTTCACATAGGCTCAGCACTACTTTAATCTCTACCTCATTTTGGTATGAGTATGATAAGAAAATGAAAGTTAAGCAACAAATTAAATAGAAAGACAGGAAAATGTATGATTTTATTATTGCGCATTAGATCTAAAATAGAAATATTAGTTTGTTTCTCTAGAGATAGGAGCACAAATTAAGATTTGAGATTCTCAGCTGCAGAAAAATATTTAAAATATATATTAGAACCAATGTTCTTTGCAAGGAAAACTGCTTGCATTATTGCTCTTCTAATATCTAAACTTAAAGTTCTAAATAAAATCAAAGCAAACCAAACCAAGCCACACGGTAGTTTTAAAGTAATTTTATAATTTGAGATTTTTTTTAAATAATTGCAATCTGTTCTTTAGAAAATCCCCATTATTTTTTTAAAATCTGTGTTTGTCAGAAGACACA
Organism: Acanthisitta chloris; assembly: GCF_000695815.1. Lineage (NCBI taxonomy): Eukaryota > Metazoa > Chordata > Aves > Passeriformes > Acanthisittidae > Acanthisitta > Acanthisitta chloris. Next base: position 180,167 of record NW_008669046.1, read on the forward strand.
GATAACAATGTCCTGAAATGTTCATACAACTGTTCTCCTTTAGTGTAAATATGACAACTGAAAACTTTCATTATAACCAGAACCTGAAGATCAAGACCACATCCTACTATAAAATGTAAACACAATAAATGACAATTTAGACTGAAAAATTATACAGATTTCTCTTCCTGAGGCTGGAGAACTAATTTTGATTTAGATATTAACTAGCTTGAGACATTAGGCTTATTTTCTGTTGTAGTCACTTTCAGCGTACTATATAAGCCAATATTGGTTAAAAAAAATACTGGTTAAAAAAAATAAAAAAAAAAAATCTTACAGGCACTCTAAAATAGTTTTGAACTTGGCTTTCATTCAAAGCCAGGACAGACGGGGGCCCCAGGCTATGTTTGCTATGTATGTTAACTTAGGTCTTGTACTTGCCCTCAGCCACCCCACCCCTTGCAGTGCTGCAGGCTGCTTTGGACTGTAGCTCTAGTCTGACTTTTGCTGACAAATTGGCTGAATCCTACTGCAGGAAAGCTCTGGCACAGGACTGACAAAGATGTGTTTCACTAGATAATGAGAAACCTCTTATCATAGATGACCATCTGCCATGTCCTCAGAATCTCGTACCATTTTCTCAGAATGATGTTCTCTGGTTTGAGGGTTTCTTGAGACAATGGTTTCTTGATATCCCAAAAGCCTAAAGAGACACACATAATGAAATGTAAAGAATACAAAGACCTAATGAAGCCTCACAGAGGTTTTACCACTTTTTTCACCACTGCCATCCTGAGTTGAAAGGATTATCAGTGCTATGGGAACTGCATGATTCAGAGTTGGATAATTACGAGTACACTGAGATGATCAGTGGGTAATAATGCAATGTCTCACTCTTTC
>NW_008669046.1:181057-188760 GCF_000695815.1 Acanthisitta chloris
GAAAAGAGGAAGGGAGCACGACCTGCACATGACAACTTTTGATGGTTTTATTTATGTTTGAGGCTTCTGTCTCCTACAATTTAAATAGATAACTGTGTTATCCACCCCTAAATCTCTGCACACATGATGAATGGTTGCACAAGATAATATACAGAATTTTTATTTTTTTAATTAAGTTATTACTGGCTTTAGCAACCTGTTTTGCTACAGCTGGGAGACCATATGCCTTCACTGCGGTCTCTTTTCTGCTTCGACTGTGTTGATCATGGCAATCCACCCCAGGATAAATTCTTTGGATTTTCTTGCATTCAAAATGATAATTCTGCACATCTAAATTGCACCTTTAATTTTTAAATATCTTTACATAAATCCATGATATAATTTAAATGGTGGTAGTGATGATATTCTGAGTAGGATCAGATCAAAGAATGCACTGCTAAAAAGCTGTGTCATTTCATTAAACAAGTCTGTGGAAGCAGATAGCCCTAATTTACTGAAATAAATGCAGTTGTTCTCTAATCTACTAAAAATGCCTCTGGCATTATCCTTCCTATACTCATGGATGCCAGTTCAGGGTAACAACAGTAATCACACCATGGCACATACTGTAGATAAATGCAAATTTTTTTTTACATTTCTGAGGAATTACACTTTCTAATCTTCATACTAAGAACCATTTATTATGACTGATCACTGCAGGAAAGAAAGAAAAAAAACCTGATAAAAATTATTTCAAATTATCTCAAAGGCAGAAAAGCACATTTAAAGTACCCAAATAAGAACAATTTCCTTCTATATTCATTGTCTACTGCTTGAGGCAATCAAAAGGTCTTAAAGTGTGAGCTGTAAGGAAATACTTGTAACTATATTATACTTTCATTACAGGTAGAAGACTTTTTATGGAAAAGTTTAAAAGTTCACACGAAAACAGTATTATAGCAGGACCACTAGTAGGCACAATAGCTAAACTTGCTTAATTTTTGCTATTCTAATCCTGTGCTTTCATTCTTATAGTGACTGGATTTTTGATCTCTCTGGATTTTATTTTTCAAACAATGCTGTGCACAAGTGTAGTCATTCACATCTATAGAAGAATATAAAAAATATTCAAGCTATGTATTAATTTATGTGATTTGGTTTTTTAAGCTGTTCTGACAGATATAAGACTGGAACAGAAAATAAGTAACTTTTTTTACAAAAATCTATATAGTTTTCATCTACAATATTGTAACAGTACAACTTCTATTTCATTAATACTGTAGAGCTGGCCAAAAAGGTAGTTTCCCAATATTATTTAGCAGGTTTGATTGCTGAATTCAAACTACTGAAAACAAATACTAAATGAGGAACTTCTAAGGAACTTGACCAAATTACTGCACTTTACAACAGTCAGCTTTAGTAATTTACTTACACTTCGTAGCAACTGCCTATTTCTATTAAAATATCAGTCATATCATTTGTACTTTAATGTCGTGGCAGTATTTTTTTGTATCAAGGCATTCAGAACCATTAATAGCAACAGATATTTTTTTGCATAGTCTTCAGTCACTGCTCCAAAAAACAGGAAACCTGAGGACTCATACGAACATGGTGTCTCTCTGATTCTGTAGAAGATTTGTCTCTCGCTGATTATTTTTTCCAAGGGCAGATTTCATGCTGGGGCTGCCTGACCTGTATGGAGCACCCAGTGGTTCTGAGACAGGGGCCAGTTTTCCTGCCTTCACCTTCTGTGTGAAGCAGGGACAGGAATTGTGACACAGAAACTCTGTGGGGAGATTTCAGGTGATACAGATAGTAGCTGGTACAAGGCAGTATAAATAAAAAGATTCCTGTACTGCTTTTCCTTCTAGCATGGGGGTACATCAGAGGCACCTGATAAATACATAAGCTTAGAAAGTTTTCCTACCATTTCAGGACACGTTAAGTTTACTTCATAATAGACAGATTTACTGAAATGTACCATTTGGCTCTTCACGTTGCACCTGTGATAACTAAACATTACACAACACTGGCCATTGATACCTATGTTTTCACCTCCTCCAATTTTCTTTGTCTATGCCAAGAAACTGGAAGCACTTTTTTTGGTTCTTTTTTTAGTGCTCTGTTCTTTTTTTAGTACTAACACGCTTCAAGTATGTACTACAAAGTAACTATATCCGCTTTCTAGAAACATCCAAATCCAAAATGGAAAACATCTACTAAATTGACCCTCTTCTCAGAGAGGCTGAGAAGGATTGATGTCCACAGATATTTTAAGGTCTTAGTCTTTAACGGGATGCATATTTTACTACTTCTAGGGGAAAAGAGATGTCCACTTAAACTGAGTAACAAATATGTTTGCAATTAAATGCCTATTTTTTACCTTTATTTGTTTCTTTCCCGATATATATATATATATTTCATTGAACCATGTCACAATAACTGCATAAATAACTCTAATCAATCCAAGTAACATAGCAGGATGTGGTCACACTTGGACCACATTTCTAAGGGTCTATTATTGTCATTACTAATGCTCCATTGTGCAAAAAGCCCAACACTGCATTAGTCTTTCTGCTGCTTTTTCCTGATGTGCTCATGGAAGTGTAGCTGTCCCCTGTGATGACAGTAAGCCTTGTTCTTCTCAGTGTTACTGCCTTCCAGCTGACAATGAGCATGCTGGTTTATTTTCCTTGGTTATATTAACTGCTTCTCTCTCCAGGATGGCTTTCATCTTGTTTTTGTCCGTGTTTGAACACCCTTTAGTTTCTTATTCCTCTTTTCTAATGCTGACAATTCCACTCTAGTAAGTTTGATATTCAGATTTAATTGATAAACTGTTTATTCTCTCTTCCAGATAATCTATAAAGACATGAGATATTTCTATAAAGGTATTTATGCAGTGTATTGCTAGTATTTTTCTGTTTCTTGCATATCTTCCCTGATTTAGCTATTTCTGCAGAAAGTGGTCTTTTTCCGTATGATTGTGAATTTGGTAAATATTTTTTCAAGTAAGATATAGAGTAAGCTAATTTTGTTTATTCTAATATATGATATGAGCATCAAATATTTGCCTAAAACTTCAAATGCTTAAAAGATTCGGCCTTAATTGACTGTCACTTGGTCAATTTCAAGACTATCTCTTGATTTTTTGCTTGCTTACAAGACTACTGAAGGGAAAACAAGGTTGTCCCACAGAATGTGAAGATCATCTGGAAATGAAATTTTTCAGTCGAGCTCAGGTACTATATGGGAAAACAAATGATTCTTAGAGTGGAAGCTCAGCACAATTATGAATATTTATCTGGAAACTGGTATTTTGAAAACAAACTATGTTCTTAGATAATTGAAGCAATGTTTCTATAGCAAATCAGGTAATAGCATTTGGGATTATTAAGTCTTTCTATTTATCTTCTAGCATCGTACCACTTAAAATATATTACAATAATTGGGTCAAAGATGGCAATTGAATAAATTGTTGCCATGAGGTCTGCCTACAAAGAAAAAGTCAAAATATCTAGCTCAATTGATAGAAGAGCATGCAAGAGAAAAATAATTATGTCCACATGCCATCAGTGCTCCTAAAAATCTGATTTGATTCTATAATTTTCCATTGAAAATACTGTCTTCTCAAGGGAAGTGGGATAAAATGCAAAACACTTTCACTTGCTGCTTTGACTTCTACTGATGATTGCATTTCCATATTCAATAAACATCAGAAATAGCTTTCAAAAGTCAATGCTTTATTTATTTATTTCATTCACTTGTTTCCTTGTTTCATCTTCTTGGAACATATTTTAAAATTGCCTGGATGACATTTTAAATTAATATATTTTCTCTCTGCAGTTATTAGTAATTCATCAGTTGAATTACATATTGCTTCTTGTTGTGGAATTTTGCTTATTTTAAGGAAAGCAAAACAACAGCAATAGTCATGCAGCCCAATTCCAAAGGTCAATACCATGTTTAGGTCCCAATCCTGCAAAAATCTATGCTATTCTACAGAAACACATGTTAAAAAGCAATGATTAGGATAAGGTACTATGCTTGAAAGCACTATGTGCTTTGAGTCAAAATACTGGGGGCTCTTTACCAGAATGAAGTTCATACTGTACAAGTCATTTTACTTAAATCTACATTGACCTTGTTAACTGCAAAGTTTCATTGCTATAATAAACAAAAAACCCACTTAATAGGTATGTAATACCATCAGTCACTTGATATAAAAAGGCACTTATAGTGATTCACATTCTGAAAGGAAAATGAATTTAAATGTCAAATTGAAAACTGCAGCAAATTCTGTCCTTTTTTTTCATTAAATTGTAATGGTTCTAATGGTAGAACTAAATGAAAGAATTTATTAAGGTCAAAATATTTCCATGGAAGAGGATGAACCAGAAGACTCAAGTGTTATTTTGTTTTTTGAATATCTGGGTTATCACCAAAGTCACAACAATTAAGAAAAGTTGTGCTAATGATTTTGCTGAATACAGACTGTTGAAAAAAAACTTTACACTTAGAAATATAATTAAAATAGAATTTTTTTCTGAAAACCAGCAGTTTTAATTAATGAGTTCATGATTCCAATTCTACTTCAATGAATACTCTGCATAACTCCAATGGAGCTGAACTGTTCTAAAATATGACTAGGAATTCACATAAGGAGTGTAGTAAGGACTAAATAAAAATACTGCAGAAAAGAGCAAGAACAACATAATTTGGCCCACATTTGCTTTTCCTGTACTTTTGAGTGAGCAAAATTCTGTTTAGTAGTTACAGATTAAGTTGCAGCAAGTTTTATAAATAATGACCACAAAACCTGCTCAGCTCTTGTCCTGATGCATGCAGAAAACTCTTATTGAAGTGTCAAGAGAGTACTGAGAATCTGTTGGATAAAAAGAGTAGACCTCCCTGGAGCACTGCACATTTGTTTGCAAGGTTCTGTTGTAGAAAGCAGAAGCAGTTATCTAGTTGTCCTGTTGTTACTTCTTCTAGTAACTACAATGCAGACAGACACTTGGTAGTTAGTGTGGAATTGCATTGATACAACAGTGGTTCCATGCACTTTGTAGTACATAAGTCTATTAAATATTGAAAAAATAGCAATATTCAAGCTATGCATCTAGAGATTTGAAGGTAGAAAATACTGTAATACACTTTAAGCAATATACTACAGCTTTTCTTTTTTTAGGGCCTATAAATATTTTCTACCATATTGCCACTTTTCCCCTGCATGGAGTTTTGGCTGCTTAAAATAAAGTCTTCCTGTCCTTCATATTAGGATTAATAAGATTCAACTGTAGCAGGTACACCTTTGGGAACTGGATATTTATTCAACAGAAAAAGTGCTTTTTTTGAGAAAAGAGCTGTTAGAATCTAGAAGAATAAATAATTCAAGATAGTTCTTTTCCTTTTTGTTTCAATACTCAGGTGTATATGCCTCATCCATAAGAAATTCCACATGTTCCTTCAATCAACTTCAGATTCACACTGCTGTATTTAACCCTTTCATCTTTATTCTATGAGCTAAACCAGGCCAATTCTGTAGTCAAACAAAATTTCTAAGACTACTAACCTATTCAAGAAGACAGAAAGAAGGCATTCTCACCAAAGAGATAGACTTGAAAGTCTAAGAATACTAAAGAAGTAAACATGAACCAAAAGGTTTGTGTTATGTTACTAGAAAGTATGTTTTTAATATCTATCTTTTGCATTCTATGCAAATATCCAAAAGATAATTTTCTGTAGCATGCTTTGAAAAACTTAGAATCATGGAGGTTTTTTCTCTATTAAATTATGCACCAAGAGAAGGAAAGCTTTTCAGTATTTTTAACCTAACAAGACAGTCTTTTTCAACTGCAGGAATTCTGCCACAAGTACAAATCAATGCACAAGAAGTTAATCTTCCGTCTTGAGGTTATGGTGCATACACTGAGGAATAGATAATAATAAGTATTAAGGAAAACCCTTTGGAACATTTCATTTGTAATATATCTGTACATTGCAACACCTCCCTGAGAAGCACAGTGTCACATATAATTATACAGAGCCTGGAGATAACACAAAAGACCATCTGTAAGCTTTGAACAGATGTAGCCTTTGAATACTTGAGCTTATCATGGTCTTAACATTTTCAAACCACAAACCAAGTGCAGCTTCCAAAACAATACTGGAGTAGGAACAAATCAAAAACTGGGATATTCAGATTCCTCTGAAGATGATATTTTGGTCACTGTTACTTAAAAACATGTATCTGCACAATACCTTGTGTTTTAAGGGAAAAGGTTCTCAGACAGTTTTTCACCCAGTGCACCCTAAACCCACACATCCCACTGCTGGACAGCTTGTCCAGAAGTATGCTGTGAGGGACAGTATCAAAAGCCTTACTGAAATCCAGGAAAACTACATCTACTGCTTTCCCTTCATCCACTATGGGAGTGACCTTATTCTAGAAGGATATCAAATTAGTGAAACAAGACTTTCTCTTTGTGACCCCATGCTGACTGTGCCTAATGACTACATTATTCTTTAAATACATTTCATTAGTACTGAGTGTGATCTTCTGATCTGTTCCATAATTTTTTTAAGGACCTGAGGTTAGACTAACAGGTCAGTACATCCCTGAGTCTTCTCTCACACCCTTCTTGTAGACTGGAATAGCAGATTAATTTTATTTCATTAAGGCAGGAGGGTGCAAAGAATGGTGCAAAGTGCATGGTGGGATGGGGTTTGTTTTAGGGGTCAAAAGGAAGGGAAAGTACAGAAGGAGAAGGGAAGAAGTGAGAAAGGAAGACTGAAAGAGAACGGCAGTAAGACAATAAAATCATATAAAACCATACTAACCATGCACTATAGAGCTAGATCTTCATACACACTGAACTAGCTTTAAGGGTGGTTATACACTCTTTGTCCCAAAGGTATCATACACCTAAATGGAGCTGGAGTTTCACTGAATAGGACTAATGAAATGCATGGATTTAATGATCCTGTACTTACACCTGGATAAACAACAGATACCATTCTACAGTGCTGTCAGCTTGGGGTGCTTTGTGAGCAATAAAATGACAACTAAGCTATTAATAAGAACTGATTTCTTCAGTTCAATAATCACTTGCTATGAACAGCAAGGACTTAAATGGAAATAAAATGCGTATTTCTTCACATGCCCATAAAACCCCCAAACTATAAGTCTATGAAAGATAAAAGCCAAGGTTAGAAGTTACTTTGTAAAAAGATAACAGACTTATATGTGAACAAAGTTATCACTCCAGACTAAAGGAAACTATAGACAAACACAAAACTTTAAAGTTTCTGCCCATTTACAGTTCCTTATCTAAGAGAAGGAAAAGAAAAAAAAAGGAAATTCAATCACAATACCCACAATTTGCACAGACGTAAGAGCAAAGTAAATTTTTCCAAATAAGAAAAAGGTTTTTTTTTCACATGGGATGAGACATTTGGTTAACTTGTAAAGCCTTTTTGTGCTAAAAACTTTTTTGACAAGGAGTGAATAATTATAGGTTTTACAGTGTACCTGGAGTTTCTGAAGAGAACAGTGAACCTACTTCACTTTCATATACATCCCTTTTCCTAACTGCAGGCATAACACTAAGGTTCTGTTTGCTTGGCAAGTCTTCCATTTATTGCTAGATGGCCAAATATTCACCCATAGTTTATCTGTTACAAAAAAAGGGTCCTCATAACCTTCACCTGGTATTCCTCTT
>NW_008669047.1:0-3905 GCF_000695815.1 Acanthisitta chloris
CTTTCTCGAGGCACATGGCTGGTGTCCCCCACCCTCTCCTCGGGGCTGTAGTTGCTGTGCTGGGCTCTAGAAGATGGCTAATAAAGAATTATCCCTGACTATTGAATAAGCCCATTCAGCCATCCCAGGAAGTGTTTCAGCCTTGCATTGCCGGGCTGTATCGCATCCAACTATTGTGCCAAGGACAGCGCCAGCACATCCTGGCTTGAGCCACCGCCGCTTCCAGACCCTCGAGTTTCCTCGCCTAGCATTTTTCCTCTGCCAGTGTCTTGAGTGGAGCAGAGAGTGGAAAAGTAGAGACATGGGCTGTGGTGTGTGGGTCTCCTGGTGCATATTCTTTTCTTCTGGGTGCTGTTAGCGAAAATACTGCATAACACACAAATTGCAATAAGTCCGAGGATGGATGCAAACCTGAAACACGGTGTTAAAAAAGCTATGCAACACCTGAACTCTGTTTATTAGAATGATATGGGTGTGCTCTTCACATGGCTAGGATGTTCCCTCCTTAATGCTGCCCACAGTCTATGATGTGCAGAGATAGAACGTGTCCCCACACAGGTCCATGGGCTTTAGGAGCAGCCTTCCTACCCCACGCAGGCAAGGGCTGGGGACCTTCAAAACGAGGTGCCTGAAACAGGGTGGGAGGGACCACTCCTCAGCTGTTCAAAGACTTATTGTCTTTATCTAATTGTACAGTATTTTTTCCTCTTACTTGATCCTGCAAGATCAAATTTTCAAGACAGTTCTTAGAGGTTTTCTGGGGCTTTTCTCCTTAAAAGGAAAGAGGTAGTTTTTGAGTGATCTTCTTCTTCCTAAGCTTAACTTCTTGTGAAAAATACCTGTCACTAATGAGTGCCTTTTTGGGTCCTGGAAAGGATGAACGCATAAAGTAAGAGACCTGCCAGACAGGTGAGCAGTGAGGGGTGTTCCCTGAGCTGGCAGGTAGGCCACTCTCCAAGTGTCTGACATGGGCAGGGCTGAGGTAGCTCTCGCGTAGCTGCTGGATTCACTGCCATTGAGCCCTTGGAGCTATTGCCTCTCTGTGGGGATGGTGCAGATTTGTCTTGATCACTGAGCAGAAAAAACGTTCAAGATCTTAAGCTCTTTGCGGAGCGTGCAGACTGTTCTTTGCCTCCTGACTTGACTGTTACAGGCTCAGCCTTTATTATCCGCAGCCGGTTGCTATATAAGCCATTCTTTTTGTAGGAGTAATGAAGAAAAAAATACCATGCCCTTCAGCTACATATATCGGATTGTTTCAAAAGGCACCAAAGATTAAGGTATAAAGTACCCCTGATAACTTAGCTATCCTTTTGTGTCATGGTCCCCCATCATAAACGCAAAAGGAACGTGGTGTTTGTAAGTGTAGCTTAGTAGGAATTTTAACTTGCTTTGCTCCTTTGTGGTAGTCTGGGGTGTGTGCAGTCTGGTCCCCACTGTCTCACCTGAATTGTTGATGGGCAGCTGTTTGAAAAAGTATGCTGGGCTAACAGTTGTAGCCAGAGATGCTTATTCTTTAACCAGCATCACCACAATCGTATTTCAGGTGGAGTGAACTGTCTGCACTAAGATGTAATTGTGCTTGACACTAGCTCAGTGGTACTATAAAAAAAGTATTGATAGCAATGTGTAATACCTTGAAAATATTTTTGATACTTGGGGGTTCGAGGGCTAAGGAATCAGTCCTAATTAACCAGCTAGGTAAATTTAAGGGAATGCAAATGCAGGAAAGTCAGGTCTCTATATACTGCTAGAATTTCATACATTAGGATAGGAGAAAGGGTGTGGCCAAACCGCTTTTGCTGCTTATGATTTCTGGTGTTTGCTATGGCCAGCTGATTTCTCACTGCTGATGTGTTTAGTTGCCTGAAGGATGTGGACAATTTGGCAGCAAACTGGGCGTTTGAGGTCCTCTGGACAGGCGTGTGCAAAGGAGTGTAACACCACGTATGTCCCTTACCTTGCTGTAAGATTGCTTTGTGCCCAGCTTGCTGAACATCAGCATTAGCGATTCAGAAACCTGATGTGTGCATTTGTAAATCCTATCCTAAAATGCCTGACCTGGTCCTGAAGGAAGAGGAGCCTGTAATGTACATGGCCTGTAGGGTATGTATATGGTGCCATATTTGGAAATAGGGATTTTACAGTGCCATTCTTCACATAGCTTTTCTGCTCTTAACTCCTCAAATAGGAAGCAGTAACAGATGTTAATTGTTCTGCCTGGCTCTCGGAGTGGTGTAAACTGACATCTCCTGGAATTTTTAGCAGTATTACTAGATTGGCTGTTGCTTTAGTGGAGGTCATTCAGGAACAGTAGAAAGCCTGCAGGTGTTACCTGTTTGTCAAGCTGAAGTGGACAAGGTACTTCTGACTTGTTGGACAGAACATCTTATTGCACCTTTTTTTTGCAACATCCCTTCTAGTTCTTCAGTCTAACTCTGTCAAGAACTATCCCAATTGTAGCAGTAAGGTGTTCACTTTCCTGCACATCAAATAGAACGCAGAAGGATATTTCTTAAGGATGACTTAATACTGAAGTTAGATCTGTCTAGCTGGATACCTATACCCATTGTTTTCTGGGGATGTAAGAATATTAGGATGGCATAGGTACCTTAATTTGTAGACATAAATGTGCATGGGAAGTAAAATAACTACTGAAAATATCCCTGATCATCTGGAGTATCAGTTGTATCTGGTTTTTTTTCTGAAGGACATGATAATTTATAGGCCCTCTGAATTTACTAGAGGTAGTTTTTCTATCAACCTTTCAACTGGAGTGGGGGATACAAGTAGAGGTAGAAAGTGGAAGGAATACTTTTTAGATGAGCAGCAGGCTGGTGGTATAGTTACAAGTCAAGTATTAACTTTCAGCTGTGTGACCCTATTTAGATTTATGCACAGCATTCCTTAACTCAAAGCTCAATTGACTGCAGTATATATATTATTATCCCACCTATTGTATTCTGAGGACCAGCTGCTCTTTGGTACTGGTGATAACGTCAAGTAGTGTCTGTTGATAAAGTTATTGATCAATCCACAGTGGTGAAGAAACACTAGAGTATCCTCTGATGTCTGGGTGGGTGTCATGAGTTACAGTGAAGGGTGAGCTAGTGAGATCTTGGCTCACTTCAGAAATTTATCCCTCTGAAGAAGAAATCTGTAGTAGTAGCAGAGGATTGGGGATATGCTGCTCAGTAGCTTTCCAGTCATTCAAGCATTAAACTAGCATGTTTACCTTCTTAACACTTATAACTAGCCTTCCATGCACAGGAGAAACGTGCTTTGAATATGTAAGCATTGTACTGACTAATGATCTGGTCCTGTCTATTCAGTGAGATCCTGTGAATGGTTTGAACTGTTGAGAATCTTTGGAGCTTGACACTCTCTTGGCCTTCTTATGCAGCTGCATCTCCAACTGAAATGGACTGAGGGAAGAGCTACTTAGATGCTTCCTTTTTCCACCTTATTTTTCAGCTGGAAATGACCAAGTGGCAATATAAGATCAAAAGCAGTTGGTGAAGGAAGATGCTTCCCTAGGATCAATATTTGCATGGTCTTCAGAAAAAAAGACTCCTATTTTCCACCAAAAGCAACTTGGTAGCAATCTGTATTGCATTGCCTGTTTGATTTATTTTTTTTGATTTTATTTTTTTTTAATGGAAAGTGAAAATTCTGAAACTGAATTTCAGCTTCGCATGAAAACAACAACAGAAGCCTCTCTGAGAAAAGGTTGAGTTCCGAAGTACTAAATGGGTTGTCATTTTAGTAAACTGATAACTATTTTGAAACAAATCTTTGTAATGAAACATTTGGTACCTTGGATGATGCCAGAATTCTTGAGTTCGATTTCAGGAAAAATCTGGTGAATAGCTGCCAGTCTCAAAAGTCCAGATTTATCAAGTGTG
>NW_008669047.1:3930-12678 GCF_000695815.1 Acanthisitta chloris
AAGAACTTGACAGAAAACTTTATTTTACACAGAAAGGGTATTGTTCTCCCTGCTGTTTTTCAATTGGAACTATGTCTTGTGCGATGAAGGATAGTTCCTTACCTTTTTTCCCCTCTCCCTGCTGTTGAATCTTTTCTTTCAGATTACAAACTTCAGTTGTCCAGGTAAATGTTGATGAGTTTGTAGTTGATTATGTAGCTGAAAGGGTACCTGAAAACTTTATTTTACACAGAAAGGGTATTGTTCTCCCTGCTGTTTTTCAATTGGAACTATGTCTTGTGCGATGAAGGATAGTTCCTTACCTTTTTTCCCCTCTCCCTGCTGTTGAATCTTTTCTTTCAGATTACAAACTTCAGTTGTCCAGGTAAATGTTGATGAGTTTGTAGTTGATTATGTAGCTGAAAGGGTACCTGCTGGTTTAGATAGTTCACTCATAAACTGAACAGGGTTTTTTTTTTTGTTTTGTTTCTTTATTTGCTTGGGTTTGTGTTTTGTTTTGTTGTGTTTTTGTTTTCTTTTTTTTTAACCTACCTATTCAGTACTCTTACTCTTCTCACAGCCTTCCTGGAATGAAAACGAAGGAACCTGGTTTAGTACAATATTATGCACCAAATTATTTGGGGTGTGTGGGAGCTCTACAGAAAGCCTGCTTACCACAGCTTATGACTGAGAAACTTCAGCGTTTTTGACTTCTTAGTGTCTCTATATAATTAAAGAAAAAAATGCCATTTCCTGATACCTTTTTGAAAGTATGACCGAGTCAGGAAAGTACACTTTTTTGGTTTTAGTTTGACCACACACTGCAGCTGGTGCATCCCTGCACCACAGTGAAGCTACATTTATTGTTTTACTTAAAATAAAGGTGAATAAAGTCCTGATTGCTATAGCACACATGAAAGGGCAATCAATGAATGGATTATCTGAACAGCATTTCTTTCTGGCAGTATGGCAATCATAATGCACGCTTAATGTGTATGTCCTGTGTATACTTGCACTTTCTTGTTAATTTCTAAGAAAGTTTTAACTCGCCTCTGATTGAAGCAGTTTGGATCCTTTTATGATCACTTCTTTTGGGGCTTTTTTTTTTCCTTTCCAAATGTACTTTCTGTGCAGCTTTTCTGTTCCTGAGCAATGCTCTAAATCATGCTAAGGTTCATTTAATTTCCTGCCATTATCTTTTATTGGTCACTTTTTTATGAACTGAAGTTCTAGTTGCTAATAAAATTAAACTTACAGCTTTGAAATGGCTGCAGTAAGACAGAATGGGATCCAAATTTTTTCCCATTTTCTGCCTCAGACTTCACTTGGGTTAGGTTTTGTCTTTTGTGAAAACTGGTCTCCTTGTCAGTCAGAGGTGATGGATGGTAGCACTGGAAAAAAGTGGGTCAGTGCTGTTGAGACTGGATAAGAAATCCCCTGCTGACCATTACACAGCCTGTTAGAAATCACTGACCATGACTTGACAGTGCAGCACATCTAATCTCTGTTTTGGACAGGGCTGGACGTGGGGGAGAGCACAAACGGAGCGAGGCAGGTGTCAGTGGAAGCTCCTATGGTGCTTGCTCTTCCCTTTACCTTTTTTTTTTTTTTCAAGCCCCTGCTACTTCTATCTGTCATGCTATCCCACATCTAACCTTTCTGGTCTCCCTAGTGGAAATTGCTGCTACCTTAACTTGTATTAATCCCTATTAGAGTCTAATCTACTCTTACTGCTTGGCTCTCACAGAGCAAAATAGGCTTTGGAGTGTGGGGGTTTGTTTTTGTGTGTGAGCGATTAGGCTTAAACATGTACCAGGGCTTCCTGTACCCTACGAACTGCTCTGTCTGCTTCCTGCAGTTTTCTGCCTCATGGCAGCATTTCCTCTGTGACTGGCTTCTCACACCTTGCCACATACTGACCCAGCCCTTCCAGGGACCTGCCCTGTGCTCTCTGCTCTGAGCTATGTGGGCTGATGGGATCAAGTGCTGTCCATCTCTGAGGCAAGGCTGGCTGACCTTGTTCTGTGCTGGTCAGTTTGGGAGCTGCAAGTCATGAATTAGCCTATTCTGCCTGAAGTTACTTTGTCTTTTCCTTCCCCACGTTTTGTCTCTCAGGTCCCATGTTACACACCCCTGAGGTTCAAGAGATGTGGGAGTATGTGCCTATGTGTATGCATATGCATATGGAAGAAGAATAACAGGGGAGAACCAGAGGCAGTGGTTGAAGGTGCAGTGACTGGCATTGCTGCTTGTGTACCACTAACAGGGATGAGGCTGGTGGGCTGTACAGTAGCAGATAACTTGGGATGGAGTATGGGACCATCTCTTGAGTAAGAGTCAGAGCTGTCTTGCATGAGAAGACTGCTTGCTGCCTGCTTTTTACATTACCAAAGCTATATCTGGCACCAAAACCAAAGGAATTGGTTATCACTGCTTTTTCCTTTGTTTCCAAGACTTAAACAACTGCATGCTGTTCTGGCAGTTTGCATGGTGACTTGGTCCTGTGGGAGTGCTCTAAGACAAACAATTAACTTTGATCTGTTGTAATGGAGCCATAATCCTGAGGCACCACTTCCTCAGGAATCTACTTTTTTCTGCAGCTTGTGGAAGTTATTTTGTGGTAGACATTGAAGTGTATCACAAGTCAGTTACAGCCACCTGGTAGGTTAAAGGTGGTGTATTATATTTTACCTATGCTCTGCCCACTAATCCATCTTGTCCAGGCAAAGTGTTCATATTCTCAAGCCATTTTCTGTTAGCTGCAGTTTAGTAACTGATCAAGGAAAATCTCTTCAAGAACTCCTTCCCTCTCTTCTATTCATGTCACTATTTCTCAAGCATATACCTGTATGAATTTCAAGATAGAGTATTCGATTTTGCGTCATACAACTCATGGGAAACCTGGATTTTACCTGGAGGTGACTGATAAATCCTGAGATTGAGATGCAATGTTGTCATGGAAAGTGAAGACTTTTGGAAATAACCCCAAGCAAATCTGACATTCTGTTTCTAAGAACTGGCTTGAATATGGGTGTGGCCATGACTTCATATTGCTCTCTGCTAGTCAGTGAGTGCAAATACTGTAATGAAAAGTGTGTCTTCTGTAGAAGGAGTAAATGCTTGTTTTAGTTTCTGGTTGGCACAATAAAATAATCCCAGCTCTAGGTGCATGTTAATGAGGTAGGTGTTGCAGGTAGGAAGGGAAAAACCACTCAGTGCTCTCAAAAATGCTGTGAAGAAAGTGTATGCATTATGATTTGACTCCATAATAATAATTTCCATGAAATGAGTTAAGACTCACCTGTGTCATTTACTTCAAATTCCATCCAGCACAGGACAGTGCAGTTGATCAGTTAACAGTGTAGTTTAATGGAGGCCCTCCTAAGGTCTGTGGGTACTTTTTATTCATTTACCTTGACTGGGCAAGTGCTTTTAATTAGAATGTTGAGAAGGCAAAAAACCTTTTCTCTATCTATTTTCTAGAAGAAGTTTCAGTAGAACTTGCTTAGAAGTGTGATCATGGATTAATCAGTTAGAATATTCCTATTAACTTAGTTATGTTATCTATTATTGACTGATAAAACCTGTTTGAGTTTCAGTTTCAACCTCTTGATACTTCCCATTATAGATGTAGAAGCGCTGACAACCAGGCAAGAGAGCTTTATTAGCATATTAACCAAAGCATTCTCAAAATATACTAGACATAACATATTTTATTGTGAAATAGAAATAACAAAAAATATAATTAGGACACTTATGGTGCAGTAATTCTTGCTAGCTATATTGGGAATAAAAAGTAAATGCAGCTGGCTTACCGGATGATGATTTCCAGGAAGTAATGATTGTAACCCTTCACGTAATTAGCTGTTTTGGGAAACATAACTGACTAGTGCAGATTCATGTAAACTATCCAGACTCCTTAACTGACTCAGTGCTTACTCATCTGAAATACTGTGCATGTAGGATCTACTAGCAGTTGGTTGGTGTGTCCGTTTGTGAGGAGTCTTCAAGAAGCTGCTTGTTTCTTCCAGGATGTCAGAAGTGGAGTGGTACACACTTTTGGCTTTGCTGTGTGTTAACTAAATAAGGAGATGTGCTGATCCCCTTTCACTTTCCAATGTACATTCTTTCTTATGGTAAAAGTAACCAGTTTCTACTGTTCTAGCCAGTCCAGAGTTATCTGCTACCTGAAAATCAGAGGAATCTGCTCATGTTTACAAAGTACAGAGTACAGCACAAGTCTAATAAGATTCAGTGATAGCTCTTGCACGGTTGTTCTTTGAACAAACTGTCTTCTTTCAAACCTTACCATTCTTTGCTTTTCCCCTCTGACTCCTTTTTTTTTTAAGAGAGGATAAACAGTCTAAAGTGTCATGACAGAGGCAAGATAAAATAAATGTTCATTTAGTACCAAGATGAGCAGGGATCTGAACCAAAATTCCTAACAATGAGGTTACTGGTTTAGAAAATAATAGAGAAATGGAAAGGATTAGAAGTCCCTAATTGCATTTTTATATTATAGAACAAGGTGATCTGTTATTCTATGTGTTCTACTGAAAAAAAACTAACCACTTTAGCCTTTGGTCATGAACTTTTTTTGAAGATGCCAACTGCCTGATAAATAATATTTTAGGAAAGATTATAAGACAGCAACCTGGACTTGATGATTCTCACAGTCGCTTTCCTGAAAGTTTTATATTCCTGGTAGTTCAGGGCACTGTGTCAGACAGCTGTCCAGTGCTTCTTGTCACTGTTCTCCTGCTTCCTAGATACACTTCAACATAAGCCTCTCTACCAAAATACACCGTGACTAAGTTGCTAGGCATAAAGTTGCTCTTATTCTTTTGACAGTATTTACGCAGGAATTCAAAAGGTATAGTAAAAAGTTCTCACCATTATTAAAGGATACTTAACACACCAATGTTGTTATAGGTGTTCAGATGTCACAGCAACCTCTGCCTCTTGCAAATCACTAATTTTTTGATCAGCAGAAATGAAAATATATGAACTCTTGTCCATAAGTGCCTCGTATATGTGGCAAATTGGTGTTTGAATTCTTGGCATAAATAAACATTAGCTTCATGAGGAACCAGCTGTGGAGCAGAAAGCTAGCTTTTGTGTGTGTGTTGTGTTGCAAACAGATAACTGGTATGAGCAAGAACTTTATGTAAGTTTGAGAACTTGACAACTATGCTCTGCTGCCCAACAGACTGTTTGAAGTTAAGACCAGTGTAATAGGGTTGTGTGCATTATATTCCCTTTTTTAAGGCTGCTTTCATGTATTTGTGCCTTCCTAATTTCCAAGTAACAAGGCATAAAATTAGTGAGATTCTTAATGTCATGATGGGAAAAAAAAGAAGTGTTAATCTCAGATGCCTTTACATTGAAGCCACAACCGTGTGCAGAGTGGGAGAAGGTTCCCCTGTAGAGGAGAGGTGAGGGAGCCCAGTGCAGGTAGCAGGTCCCCATCTACTAGGGGGTCCCTTTCTTCTGAGAGTGCTGTGGGGGAGCCAGGTGGCAGTGAGTGCTGTGGTGCATGCCTGGCATTGCTTCCCTGGCAGCCTGTGACAGCAGTCTGTGCGCATCTGCAGCTGAGCTCATCGGATTATTGTCAACTGCACTGTAATTCTTTAATTGCCAGCCACATCTGATACCATGATATTGTAGTTGTGGGTCAAATCCCATGCTTCTTAAACAGTACTCCCACTGCCATTTTTAACTTTACCTGTGGGATGGTGAAATACACTACCTCTTGTGAACTTGATCATGAGGCCTTACTGAGAAAATCAGCAGGCAGGAACATACTGTTTCTTGTAACTCACTGGAGTCTAGACAGACAGCCATCAACAAATGTGTTTAAGATAGAACATATAAATTGAGAATATGGAATAAAAATGTTACTTTTTCAGGTTTCTTTGGGGTTGAGAGATTATAGGGTGTGAGAGCCGAAGGTTTTATTGCTTTTCTTTCAGCCGTCCTTGGAGACTTCTTCCTGCTTCAGGTGTCTTCTACCAAGGTTTTAATGCATTATCATGATAACTGTTCTGAATAAAGGCACCTTAGGAAGTTACGATACCTGGCCTTTGGGAGATGTCTCTGGTACTTTAGGTACCATCTTTAAGACAGGTGTACTTGATGATCTTAAAGGTGTCTTCCAACCTTGATGATTCTGTGATTCTAAAGAAAAATGAAAATGTTAATAAAAAAACTGTGGAGAAGAAAAATAGTCTGTATTTGAGCAGGACTCCAGTGGTAAGTGCCAGGCTCATCCATGCTGATGTCATCTGAGTTGCCACCAGAGTAGACCTAAAAATGTTGTTTTCTTCTGCTGAGCCATGTGAAAATATGTATGAAATTGTGGCATCAGGAATCTGATCAGTGCATCCTTCCTAGTGATCAGAGCATGAGGAGTTTGGTTTTCACACCTTTCTACCTTTATCTTACTCAAAATTGAGTCTTGAATACTCTCCCACCTTGCAAATGATTGCTCTCAGGACTAAGGAACAGAGTATTCTGAGACAAGTCTCTCCGATTTCTTGTTTGTTGAGGCTCTCCTGCTTTTTCCTAGACTCAATGAATATTGAATTATTTACAGAGTGATTATTAATCCATTGCCTGGTAGTTAGAGCAGTCACCTGAGAGATAGGGGTGTTGCTGTGTATTCCAGCAAAGAGTGTATTCCTGCTCTACTTTTTTTTAAAGAAGCGGAAAAGAAGGAGGACTGTAGGATTGAGATATTTTTGTGACCATTCTAAATTAAGAGTAGTTATTTTATTAATCCGGAGGGGGAATCAATTCAGAGCATATCTTATTTGTTGCATGTGGTATACAGTATACAGAAAAAGCCCAACCCTCTGTAATGATTTTCAATCTTAATGCCCTGCTGGCATTGACAGCAATTTTGGGCAGATTGTCTCTAATTTTGCAGGCAATCTAGGAAAAAAATGTTTGCTCAGAGTTTTCTGAAAGGTTCACGAATGAATGTCTGTCTGCATGAATCATTGCTCCAATGACTCTTACTGTAGCACTCCCTCCATACAGCATATTCTGTCCTCTGTCCCATGACGGTTCTGCTCCCCAGGTGTCTGAGTTGCAATTTCACACACAGCTTTTTTTTTTTTTGCAGCCACCAGGATCTTACTCTGCAAATATTCCTGACTTATTTCATGTCTGTGAAGAGTAAGGGTGGGTTTTTTTGAGGGTAGAAAAAAAATACCAATTGATGTTTAAGGAGGAAAGAAGGGCAGTGGGTCTGGAAATGTTACTGAGGCAAACCTACAGTTGTTACTCAAATAACAGTGAATGTTTTGGGGTTTAGTGACTTGAAGTGAATGATTGCATGCACTAATATAGCTGTAAGAAGGAAAGCTGAAGAACTCTTTATCAGTCATGACAGTTGATCTGGTTATTTCCTTCGCAGAACTGTTTTGTAGGGCAGCAGACAGTCCTTCAAGAAGCCCAGGTACTTGTTACTGATTTGGGGCTTTACTTGAGTGTATTAACATGCCTGTTCTGTGCTTGTACTGTTGTAGCTGTATGTGGTGAAGTCAGGTTGTTTGAACAGCTGTATGCAAAGTACTGTAACTCAGAATCAGGCAAGAAGATGGAAAGGATGGAAATGTCCAAATTCTTTTCAATTCAGTTTAAAAGGGGATTTGAGACTACCCTTCAGGTATGCTTCTGAGCTTGTGCAGTGGCATGTTCTGCATTGGAAAGAACAATTTGTTCTTAGTTCTGTTCTGCACTCCACTCAGTTGCCTGATAATTTATCCAACTCTTCATTTGATGACTTTTTTTATATTGTAATTGACTGTGGTATTAAATGAATAGCTGATGCATCCTGTATCAGTAGCAGTTCCTACTGGGTACGAGTATGCTTATAAGCTTATTGAAGACACTGTAAATACTGAGGTAGCATATATGTGAAGACTTAATAGAAACTTCAGTTCCCTAAGTATTTATATGTAATGTGTTGTTTTGTCAGTGGTAGTATCTGACTTGCAGAGCACGTGCTGTACACATTGTGACTGTTTTTGCTCAGCATTGCATGTGTTAGGATATTTGAAAGTAAATTGAATTTCAATACTTTATTTTATAATATTACAGCAATTACTTTTTTCTTAGTTCGTAAGGTATCAGTAGTATGTGAGATCGTGGGATTACCTATAGTAACTGAAACCTCCACCTTGCTTGTAGGTCTGTTTGCAAGATGCTCTGAAAAAGAGCATTTTAGGCACAACTTGCACATTGTGTAGTGCAGTGGGGATTCAGATCTGTCATTAGGATCATATGGGCCATTATTCCTATTACACTGTGTTTATAACTTTGGAATTATCCCTTTGAATTTCTTCTCAAGAGTCTGCGATTTTGGGAAGACTTACCTCTACCATAGTTTTTGTGCAAACAGACCTGACAGTGGAAAAAATGCTTTCAGTCTATCTTCTGAGTAAGGGATGAAACTCTGCTCTAACTTGAGCTAGAGGACTTAATTTAAAATCAAGAGAGATCTTAATTTCAGGTGACTGAATGCACTGACTAGAGTCTTCTTAAGTTGACTGAAGGTAGCTGTATTTGAATCAGAAGCTCAAAACAGAGTACCATGTTCCTTGTAATTTGCTGCAGACTTCACACCACTAAATGAGTATTGATGAAACTGGTGTTTCCTTTTGTGAATTTTACTTTTCATGTAGTGGCTGAGATTTTTGCCAACATTTGGTATTTAGTCAGGTCTCCTTTAATTTAGCCAGTGCTTTCCCAAGTGTTGTAGTG